>NW_027506578.1:0-2500 GCF_021521415.1 Bidens hawaiensis
TAACTAAAAATATTTTTACATAAAACAAAACTTTTATGTTCATATATGCTATAACATGTTTGAGCGTTGTTTACCTTTGTTCGCCCTAATGGTGTTTTCCTCTTCGATTACATTTCCCACTATCCCATCCCCTGTCATCGCACAACATCAGTACTGTTTTACTATTGATTACATAACTAACAATTATGTTATCTACATAAGTCACATGTTTACAATTTTTACCTTCGCGGGCCCCCCATTGTGTTTTCTTCTTCAATAAAATTAGAATTTCATTCTCCTCCCCTACGTCCTCCGAGGGTGACGACATATGCAGCACCTAACGGACTATCCTCCCTTGCCTGAACCCCACTTCCGCTTATCATTAAAAACAGCAACACACAACCCCACCTACTGTTATAAACTGTTTTATATGTCCCATTTTTTTTTACATAAATAACAATTTATGCTTATGTATGTTTATATATTTTTATGTTGTTACATATTATAGGTTAACATATTAACATAAATAAAATTCATGTGTAACATAAAATTGTTGTTAACATAAATACAATGTTTATATGTTCTCACATATAAACAAGTTAACTTAAATAAAATGTATTTTAACATAAATTTAACTACATGTTCACATAAATAAATGTTAATATAAATAGAAATGTAGGGTAACATAAAATAAAATTAACATGTTTACATAAATAATACTGTTTTTTGGATTACATAAAATAAAGTATTTGTTCAAATTGTTTACATGTACTGTATTATTTATGTAAACATGTTAGCATTATTGTTTACATATTAACATTATGTTTTAACATGTTTATATGTTTTCTCACACATTAAATAATAATGTTAACATACATAAAAATGTTTGGTAACATAAATAAAATTATATGTTAGCATAACTAAAAATATTTTTACATAAAACAAAACTTTTATGTTCATATATTTTAACATGTTTGAGCGTTGTTTACCTTTGTTCGTCCCAATAGTGTTTTCCTCTCCGATTACATTTCCCTCTATCCCATCCCCTGTCATCACACAACAACATCAGTACTATTTACAATTGATTATATAACTAACAATTACGTTATTTACATAAGTCACATGTTTACAATTGTACCTTCACCGGCCCCCATTGTGTTTTCTTCTTCAATAAAATTAGAATTTCCATTCTCCTCCCTTACGTCCTCCGAGGTGACGATCTGTGCAGCACCCAACGAACCATCCTCCCTTACCTGAACCTCACTTCCTTTTATCATTAAAAACAGCAACACACAACCCCACTTACTGTTAAAACTGTTTTATATGTCCCATTTTTTTACATAAATAACAATTTATGCTTATGTATGTTTATATGTTTTTATATTGTTACATATTATAGGTTAACATGTTAACATAAATAAAATTTATGTTAACATAAAATTGTTGTTAGCATAAATACAATGTTCATATATACGGTAACATAAATATATATACACATAAATAGAAATGTAGGGTAACATAAATAAAATTACATGTTAACGTTAAATATACGGTAACATAAATAAAATTTATGTTTAACAATAATTACCTATATTATCTTTGTCCGTATAGTTTTCCTCTACATTAGACTTCTCAGCCATGTCCTTCTCCAAGCTACTCATCACATTTTTTATCATCTCATCTGCCTACACTTAATCCCTTTTTTTTTGCCTCTGCCATTTCGGTTTTTTTTCCAGCATCTTATCAAGCAGGCTCATTAAATCCAACAACTTATCATTATCTGGTCTCTTCCTACGCAACCTTCTTAACTTTTTCTCCACAACTCTCTTATCACTAACCAGAATATTTAGTTCCCTTTCAACCTCTTCAAATTTACCCTGTTACAATTCGATTAACAAGGTTTTACACACACAACTTTGCGTATATCATTAAATTATATTTATTTTTAAATAACATAAACATATTAGCAATTCACATATTAATTTATTATAGAAAAAATTATTATGTAACATTATATGAACAGACTATCAAATTACATACTAAAGTATGAGGAACATACCCATGAACATATTGACAAAGTTACATGAACATATTAACAAATTACAAGTTTACATAACATATCAACTTATGTAATCAGGGTTATATGTTTCTGACTTTACGGGTACATTAACATGCCCATGAACATATTAACAAAATTACATATTATAGTAAAAACATTATTACCTCAAATTCCTCATTATCCATCTCCTCTTCATCGCCTCCATATTTTCTTGTTAACGGTTTCAATTTCACCATACCAAACCCCCCGTTACGAATTTCTTCATTCTCTCATCAACCCGTACACTCTTACATTCCGTGCGATCCACGTAAAACATCTGTCAAAAGTTTAGCACGTCAGATATAATGATTAACCAGCTTTTTGTTAAACATACTAACTACTGCTAACTATTTTAAATTGACAAGCATACCACTAAAATTGTCAACGGCCCGCAGAATGGTTGTTTAGGATTATCAGAAATCC
>NW_027506578.1:7500-18095 GCF_021521415.1 Bidens hawaiensis
AATATGAATGAAACTTAAACAAATCATCAAAATCACGCAAAGTAGTAAAAAAAGTAAAAGAAAAACTAATTAAAATTGTTAATAAGCAATTAATAGTTAATAAGCAATTTTATATCTTTATTAAAAAAATGAGTAAAATAGACATTTTATTAATTGTTATCTATATATTCTATATACTATTAAAGATATTCTTTTTTGCTCATTCCTATTGGTTGATTTTACTATATTCCAATAATAATAAGTCCTCATAGAATTTGTTACTGATTAAATAATTCAAAATTAAAATCATAATAATCATTTAATTTATATAATCTATATATCTATTAAAAAAATATGTTTGCCCATTTTCTATTGGTCCATTTGATTAATTTTCATAAATACAAAGCATTCTTAGAATTTCTTGATAATATAATAATTCAAAAACAAATTTAAAAATCACCAATATCATTTTGAAACTTAATTTGCATTTATGTCTATTAACCATATGTTACTTTGTAATTTTGAATTCATTTTGAAACCTAATTTGTATTTATGTCTATTAACCATATATTACTTTGTAATTTTGAATAAATGAAAAGAAAGGATAACCTGGATTTCTATCTATTTTTTGTCGATTTCTATATTTCCACCCGTGTCGTACACGGGTTAATAACCTAGGTCATCTTTAAATGTCCTTCAATCAATAGAAAATTTTCAAACGGATTAATCCCAACAAATAGGTTATATATTTCTTTTTATGTGTGTCTAATTTCATTAACTAAACTCATAGAAATTATATGCTGTCTTTTTCTTTTACCAGGTTAAAGGCATTAAATGAACAACTAAGAAAGCTACACGTCTTCTTTCCTCTCATACACAATATACACAAATGCAAACTTCTGTTATTTTATTTTGGTTTTCTTTTCATTTATATTTCCATCATGACTATCTGCTAAAAGTTCAACTTTGTATATACATATTTCTAAAAAAATAAAGATGTCTTTCAACTATAATTAGTTAATGTTCTTCAATCTAGATGGAATTTTATAGATAAACTTTATGTAAAATTCAACACTTTATTACATAGTATATTAATTTTTTAATTATTGGTATATGGTTAAATGCTTTCTAATATGCCAACAATCAAGCAACATCAGAGAAGATATTGACAGAGTCAAAAATTAAAAATCTTGGTTTATTATTTCAAAAATTAAGGAACTAGACAAGGAGGTTGGATTATATACATCATGTATATTTCTTTTGATCTTTTTTTTTCAAAATTATTCAACCACAGTATAACACTAAATATTAGTTTCAAACTTTTCTTGAAACTTGATTTCTGAGTAGCGGCAATGTATATTGAATGCCATTTAAAAGTTCTTTATAAGCATTCTACTATGTAATGTAATCTTATATAAGTCTGTATCTTTCAATTTTATGTTTCTGTTTGAATGACTTGCATTTATAAATCATGTTTCCGTCCCAACAAACAAATAAAAAATATATTGTCGTTTGAAATTATATATGTTTAATTGATGTTTTTTATATTTCCACCCATGTAATACACGGATCAATCTACCTATACTATTAAATCAATAAGATTTTCGTACACTTGTCTTCTTTTCATTGGCCAACTCCTAGTTTCCATATATACTATGCATTCTAAGGTTTTCTTGTAATTTAAATAATTCAAAATTAAAATGTTTTTAATGTTTTGGATGGACCTGTTTGTTTTTTATTTTAACCGTATACCCTATTCATGATAAATAACAACTAACCGAAATCACACTCTTTCACACTCATCGCAGCCTCCATTTCTCTTTCAATCAAACGTCTTCTTAATCTAATTTGATTCCTCATATCTAATTGAAGCTGGAAACAGGCTAATTATTTATTTATATGTAACATCCTAAAATTTTTATATTGATAAATAAAAGAAAGTTATGTTTAGTAATTTCACGTTTTAGTTATTTAATGTCGAGTAAGGAACGGGTCTTGGGCTTAGTTATTTTATGAACTCGGCCTGTCTCAACCCGTAGGAAGCCAACCCGAGCCTAACCAAACCCGTAGTATATAAACGAAAGTTCTTGACACTTCCACCATTTTTCACCATCTTCCTTCACTTACACCCACCCAAACACTCTCATTTCTAGAGAGAGAAGCTAGAGAGAGAAAGTTCTCAAATCACAAATCCGAGTCCACAATCTTGTTCCTAATCGTTTTTGGTAAGTCCCTCTCGAAAATCATCCGTTTTCATAACCATTTCGGCCTCAAAGCGAGCAAAAACGTAACTTGAGTTTTCGGGTCAGAAACCGCCTTGTTTTGGTGTCAAAATGCAAGCTTTTGTGTTTAAAAGTACTAGGAATCGATAGCCCTTTCAATCCCGAGCATTTCCATGTCAAAAACTTCGATTTTGGGTCAAAAATCTGGAAAATCTGGAAAACCCGTGGGTTTCTCCGTCGCCCAGCTTGAAGGAGTCGAATCAGACTCATTCGATCGAACCAGTCGATCGAATCAGTCCATTCGATCGAATGCGTAGATCGAACAAGTCCAGTCGACCGAATAGGGAAGCAACCGAATGGTCTCCAACTCATTCGATCGAATGAGTTTTGTATTCGATCGAATGAGTGTTGTATTCGATCGAACGTGTTCCTATTCGATCGAACGTGTTCCTGTTTGATCGAACGTGTTCCTATTCGATCGAACGTGTTGTATTCGATCGAACGTGTTCCTATTCGATCGAATCAAGCCAGAACCAAGTTGTTTCCAAGATTCGCTTGAAGTGAAGTTCGTTTATGAAATAAATTAAAAACCTAATGGAAAATGTGTTAAGGCGGTTATCGAAATGAGTAGTAGTAATAGTAGTAGCAGTAATTGATACGTGTAAATATTATACAGTTAGCCGTGCGCAGCTCAAGAGGAGAATAACTATTAACGGAGAGCGTAACAGTATTCAGGTGAGTTTCTAGCCCCATTTATGTGTTATGTTTTCGGGGCTGTGTGCATACTCGATGTGTTGTTAATACATTTATCCTAAGTGATAAGTGTATGCCATATGTGATATATGTGATGGTTATGAATGGTTGCTTGTCGGTACGCGAACGATCTTCGGATATTGCGCGTACTGTCAGGTCAAAAATAAAGGTACGAATATTATACATCGAAGATGTATGAACATTACAAATGAATACTTGTCGGGGCGTGAACGATCTTCGGATATTGCACGTATCGACAAGAGGTATGGTTGTTAAATGAATGATGTAAAGAACGCCTAGGGTGTTCTTATGCTATGATGTAATTATTGTATATGTGAAGTAGGTGTATGCAGTTACACGAATGGTATGTGAGTTCTACGTTCGACATAGTAAGTTAGGATGGCAAATCCCTCTAGCTTTTGTCGGACATAGACTCGGCTGGTGATGGCGTAGTTAAGGACTGCGGGCCTTATACGTAAAGTAGATGATAGATGTAAACGTAGTTAAGGACTGCGGGCCTTATACGTAAAGTAGATGATAGACGTAAACGTAGATAGGGACGGTGGGCCTTATACGCGTTACAGATAATAGACGACAACGTAGTTAAGGACTGCGGACCTTATACGTATTATAGATAGGCATCAGCATAGGAAAGGACTGTGGACCTTATACGTGCTGTAGTTGTATTGTGGTAGCATAGGGGAGGACTGCGGACCTCGTACGTGCTATGGTTTAGGTTGCAACATAGGGGAGGACTGTGGACCTTGTACGTGTTGTGGATGTAGGATGGTATAGGGAAGGACTGCGGACCTTGCATGTACCATAAAGGGTGAACATAGGTAAGGACCGCGGACCTTTTACGTGTTCACGACCTTGAGTACAGGTATAGACGGCGGACTATGAACGTACTCACGGTAGACTGGGGTTAGTGGTTATAAATATGTGTGTATGTATGGTAGTAAGTGTGTATGTAGAACAGAAGGGTAACTAGTGAAGTATGGATATGTATCTACGGATATGTATGTATGTGTATGTATTGTATGGCGTTCGATTAACTAGAACTCACTCAGCGTAGCTGACTTTTAGTATGCACGCAGGTGAGCTGATTACAGAGTTAGCATGAGGACGACACACGGCATGGATTGAACGGCTGGCATCTGAAGAAAGAAGTAAAGATGTTTTAAATATAAAGTTTTGTGTTATGGTATCAAAGAAAAAGTTTAACGTTTTGTAACAAATGATTGATGTTTTATATTCCGCGAAAAGTTTTAATAAACTCTGATTGAAGAACTGTGTTTATGAGTAAATCCGACGCTAAAGTAGGGCTACCGGGTTCGGGGCCTTACAAGTTGGTATCAGAGCAAAGTTCGAGAGATTTAAGCATCCTACATGCTTAGACTCGAACAGAAAATGGGATTTAAGTAAGAAAGGAAAGAAGATGCCAGTTCAAGAATGCCATGTGTCGCTCAAGCAAGATCAGTAAAGGTAAAGTGTATGATTAAATGATATATGATAATGAGAAAAGAAAGATATGTGAACGTCAGGGATAGGAATAATTGATTGTTTGATTTGACAAAACTGCTTAAGTAGAACCAGCACAAATAGACTCATAAAGGGAAGTGTATAGGACACGGAAAGTAACGTGATCAGCTAATCACAACTGGCCACTGTTATTACCTGTTAGCCTTACTATCCTTGTACTAAATAGTTCCTTGAGTGATGATGTTTGTGTTTTTCCCTTTTAGAATACGGATGGCTGGAGCTGGAGAATTTGTGGGAACTGGGGGTCGCACAGGACGTCGTGGCAGGCCTCGTCTTGTCCGGCAACCCTCGGTAGAAGAAGCTTCCCACACCGAAGATGAAGGAAGCGCAGCTGGAGGAGACCAGAACAACAATGAAGAAGTTCAACTTAGCCCTGCAGTTCAAGCAGCCATTGTTCAAGCTGTAGTTGCTGCTGTGAAGAACCTGAATCCCGAAGGATCTGCTGGAAGCCGTGAGCGAACTGCTGAAGGGGCAGGGGGTGATGGTAAGGAGGTTGGGGAAGGAGAAAGAGGGGCCTCGAGCGAGGATAAGTCTGTGAAAGTCGATGATAGGAGAAGAGGACAAGGTGGGTGCAGCTATAAGTCCTTCAAAGGATGCGACCCGCCGAAGCTGACTGGGTTGGGAGACGCAATCGCTACTCTCCAATGGATAACCACTATGGACAAGGTTATCCGCATTAGCGAATGCCGTCCCGACCAAGCTGTGGGTTATGCTACTCAGTCATTTGTGGAAGAAGCTATGTATTGGTGGGAAAGTGTGGAGCAGAGAAAGACTAGGGATGAGATCAAGGCGTTGAGATGGGACGATCTGAAAGAGTTGGTGATGAAGAAGTTCTGTGCAGATGCAGAGGTTGAAAGGACGGAGATGAAGTTCCTGAATTTGAAGGCCGGTATGATGACGCATCGTGAGTATACTACTGAATTCAGCCGACTATCTAGATTGGTGCCTGATATGGTTGACACTGAGGTCAAAAGAATCAAATGTTATGTGAGGGGATTGCCACAAAAAGTCCGCATGTTGGTCAGGGCAAATAAACCTGCTACTTTTGACTCTGCTGTTGAACTTGCAGAAGTGGTTTATGCTGACCTGGCTGAGGACGATGTGGTGGTGGGGGAAAAGAAGGAGAAGAAATGGGCTACCTCTGCTAAGCGGTCTGGCGAGATGGTGACAACAACTGATGAGAGGAAGGCCAAGGTTGGGAACAAGGATGCATGTAAGACGTGTGGGCAAGTACACCCGGGAGAATGCAAGACTGGGACAGACAGGTGCTATCGGTGTGGAAAGAGTGGGCATTATTCTCGAGAATGCCCTGATCGTCCAAAGTGCTTCAAATGCGGAAAAGCTGACCACATGGCTAGGGATTGCAAGGAATCAGGGGCGGTAGGTGCGAAAGGATGAAGACTTTGGGAAACTGCAGAGAGGAACACCTGATGAAGGAATAATTGCTCATGCAATGGTTTTATTAAATTACATTTGCTTAAGAACTTGTTTTGTGTTAAGGTCTAAAACTTATGTTTATCTGTGGCGTGTAATTATTTTGAGTTTGGTTAAGAATGATTATTATGTTATGGTGAAATGTTGTTTTAGACAATAGTGTTAAAAGTACTAATCGAAACCCTTAGAAGGATGAGATGAGTCTTGGTGCATCGAGGGTCTCATGGACAAGCTACCTTAAATAGCTAAAACACATGACCACCATTCGATGGCTGTAAAGTCAGAAGTAGGAAGGGTAACTCAGAAAGCGAAGGCATTTCTATAAAACGTGTAAATGTAAGAAGTTTTCCTTTTATAGGGAATAAGTTAGGTTTCGGGGACGAAACCTCTTTAAGGAGGGAAGACTTGTAACATCCTAAAATTTTTATATTGATAAATAAAAGAAAGTTATGTTTAGTAATTTCACGTTTTAGTTATTTAATGTCGAGTAAGGAACGGGTCTTGGGCTTAGTTATTTTATGAACTCGGCCTGTCTCAACCCGTAGGAAGCCAACCCGAGCCTAACCAAACCCGTAGTATATAAACGAAAGTTCTTGACACTTCCACCATTTTTCACCATCTTCCTTCACTTACACCCACCCAAACACTCTCATTTCTAGAGAGAGAAGCTAGAGAGAGAAAGTTCTCAAATCACAAATCCGAGTCCACAATCTTGTTCCTAATCGTTTTTGGTAAGTCCCTCTCGAAAATCATCCGTTTTCATAACCATTTCGGCCTCAAAGCGAGCAAAAACGTAACTTGAGTTTTCGGGTCAGAAACCGCCTTGTTTTGGTGTCAAAATGCAAGCTTTTGTGTTTAAAAGTACTAGGAATCGATAGCCCTTTCAATCCCGAGCATTTCCATGTCAAAAACTTCGATTTTGGGTCAAAAATCTGGAAAATCTGGAAAACCCGTGGGTTTCTCCGTCGCCCAGCTTGAAGGAGTCGAATCAGACTCATTCGATCGAACCAGTCGATCGAATCAGTCCATTCGATCGAATGCGTAGATCGAACAAGTCCAGTCGACCGAATAGGGAAGCAACCGAATGGTCTCCAACTCATTCGATCGAATGAGTTTTGTATTCGATCGAATGAGTGTTGTATTCGATCGAACGTGTTCCTATTCGATCGAACGTGTTCCTGTTTGATCGAACGTGTTCCTATTCGATCGAACGTGTTGTATTCGATCGAACGTGTTCCTATTCGATCGAATCAAGCCAGAACCAAGTTGTTTCCAAGATTCGCTTGAAGTGAAGTTCGTTTATGAAATAAATTAAAAACCTAATGGAAAATGTGTTAAGGCGGTTATCGAAATGAGTAGTAGTAATAGTAGTAGCAGTAATTGATACGTGTAAATATTATACAGTTAGCCGTGCGCAGCTCAAGAGGAGAATAACTATTAACGGAGAGCGTAACAGTATTCAGGTGAGTTTCTAGCCCCATTTATGTGTTATGTTTTCGGGGCTGTGTGCATACTCGATGTGTTGTTAATACATTTATCCTAAGTGATAAGTGTATGCCATATGTGATATATGTGATGGTTATGAATGGTTGCTTGTCGGTACGCGAACGATCTTCGGATATTGCGCGTACTGTCAGGTCAAAAATAAAGGTACGAATATTATACATCGAAGATGTATGAACATTACAAATGAATACTTGTCGGGGCGTGAACGATCTTCGGATATTGCACGTATCGACAAGAGGTATGGTTGTTAAATGAATGATGTAAAGAACGCCTAGGGTGTTCTTATGCTATGATGTAATTATTGTATATGTGAAGTAGGTGTATGCAGTTACACGAATGGTATGTGAGTTCTACGTTCGACATAGTAAGTTAGGATGGCAAATCCCTCTAGCTTTTGTCGGACATAGACTCGGCTGGTGATGGCGTAGTTAAGGACTGCGGGCCTTATACGTAAAGTAGATGATAGATGTAAACGTAGTTAAGGACTGCGGGCCTTATACGTAAAGTAGATGATAGACGTAAACGTAGATAGGGACGGTGGGCCTTATACGCGTTACAGATAATAGACGACAACGTAGTTAAGGACTGCGGACCTTATACGTATTATAGATAGGCATCAGCATAGGAAAGGACTGTGGACCTTATACGTGCTGTAGTTGTATTGTGGTAGCATAGGGGAGGACTGCGGACCTCGTACGTGCTATGGTTTAGGTTGCAACATAGGGGAGGACTGTGGACCTTGTACGTGTTGTGGATGTAGGATGGTATAGGGAAGGACTGCGGACCTTGCATGTACCATAAAGGGTGAACATAGGTAAGGACCGCGGACCTTTTACGTGTTCACGACCTTGAGTACAGGTATAGACGGCGGACTATGAACGTACTCACGGTAGACTGGGGTTAGTGGTTATAAATATGTGTGTATGTATGGTAGTAAGTGTGTATGTAGAACAGAAGGGTAACTAGTGAAGTATGGATATGTATCTACGGATATGTATGTATGTGTATGTATTGTATGGCGTTCGATTAACTAGAACTCACTCAGCGTAGCTGACTTTTAGTATGCACGCAGGTGAGCTGATTACAGAGTTAGCATGAGGACGACACACGGCATGGATTGAACGGCTGGCATCTGAAGAAAGAAGTAAAGATGTTTTAAATATAAAGTTTTGTGTTATGGTATCAAAGAAAAAGTTTAACGTTTTGTAACAAATGATTGATGTTTTATATTCCGCGAAAAGTTTTAATAAACTCTGATTGAAGAACTGTGTTTATGAGTAAATCCGACGCTAAAGTAGGGCTACCGGGTTCGGGGCCTTACATTATATCATTAAATTTTGAAATAACACAATACTTTATGATCATATTTATTTAAAAAAGGTATTTTGAAATAACATGCGTGACTAACGATATTTAAACGATTTTTAATTTTGAATTTAAGAAGTTTATAATTTGTAGTCAACGTGCCATGATGATCTGAGTGGTTGTGCAGTTGGAAAGATGGATGATATAACTGTAATTGTTTGTGATTTATATGGTTCGTTATCTTGAATGTATTGCTTCCATGAGCAGGATCACTATACATTATTGTAAATCTTAGAAAATTATTTTTATTATTATTTATTGATTTGTAAATTGTATTTTAAAGACCCAACAAGTTAGAGGGTTGACAACGAGAGATGGATACCCTCTATTTATATTTGAGGTTGAGCCTGTGTCGGTTGAGTTCTAGTGGCACTAATGACCGATTTTTGGTGTTATTTCATGATGAAGAAATCGAGTACCTAAGTTTTGATAGTGTTAGTGATGATTTCGATCCACCTTTATAGTTATCAAATTTTCTAAACTGTTTAAAAATGTCTGGAATACCTAACCATAGATTGGTTTTTAAAGTAAGTGTGCCAATAATACTACTAAGGAATATTGATCAAACGAATGACATATGCAACGGAACTAGATTTCAAGTTATTCATTTGGGTAGGCGTGCTATCGAAGTCAATGTAATTTCATGTAATAATATTGGTTATCGTACTTATATTACTCGTAGTGGTCTAACGCCTTTAGATAAGAAACTTCCATTTAAGTTGAAGAGAAGACAGATCTGGTTTCAATTTGGCTTTCAATGACCATTAACAAATTTCAAAGGCAGTCTCTAGCAAGAGTTGAAATATATTTGAGAGATCCAGTTTATACTCATGTTCTACTATATATATAGTGTCACACCCCGACTAGCACAATGCGGAAGCGTAAAACGGGAATGTAACAGACACCTCTGGTATCAACACATTGTTTATAAAGAAACATTACAAACTAATTTACAATATATTACATTTCTTTGTTCTATCATTGTTTTATAGTCTAGGTGATTCAAACAAAACTAGTTCGTTAACTATACAATCTTACTACTAGTATCATTGCTTCTATTCACATAGCATCAACCACACACCTTGGGAAAGTAACAGATCACCAAATCACTCCGATTTAGGTACACCTGAAAAGCAGTTTAAAACGGGTCAACTACTAAAGTTGGTGAGTTTCACAAGTTTCAAGAAAACAGTAATGAGTATTCACAAGTCAACACTTGTAATCATGAAATAAGTATGTATGTTTGTAAATGATGTAATTATGCTAAGCTACAGTGAAGCCTTGACTGTATGTGCTGCGTGCATCCATTTCCCACGCTCAATCAACCACTGTGGCCCCTTTCCGCCCATAACATGCCCCAAGTAGCTATGTTTAACACTACATAGCGTGTTGTATAATCATGGTCACGTGCAAACGGGGTAAAGTCTCAGCAATACATGTCGGCTCCGTTTAGGTTTGTCAAACCAATAGTACTATTCACAAGCCACCGGCTCGAAGTTAATCACTGTGTTAGTGGGGACTTTCGTGTGTTAGCACTTAGATAATTCACATCAATACATGTTTCAGGTATGTATATGTAATCAAACATGCTTTTCACCCCAAAAGTTCGTAAAACTGTTTAAAGAGTGGGGTCATGAAACTCACGGTTTAGTAGATAATTAGTACTGTATCAACTCGTGGTTTGTTCGGTCTGCTATCAGTAGTTCCTATAATCAATATTATAATAATATTAATATTTTAATATTATTATAATCTCAATACTAAACTGGGCTGTATAACTAATCTGGGTGTAGC
>NW_027506579.1:0-52500 GCF_021521415.1 Bidens hawaiensis
ACATTCGCTTACATGGTCCAAGTTCGCTTACAAATATATAATTGCTTACATGGTCTAAGTTCGCTTACAACTATATAATCGCTTACATGGTCTAAGTTCGCTTACAACTATATAATCGCTTACGTGGTCTAAGTTCGCTTACAAAGGACAAATCAATCACCAATATGAAACTCGATTACATGACAGTTAATTCGATTACATGTCCATAATTCGATTACATTGAGAACAATCGATTACTTTGTGGATGTTCGCATACATAAAGGACTCGTTTACAATTTTATGGCCGAATACACTGAGGTGGTCGCTTACAAAGCTCATGATCGATTACAAACATATAATCGATTACAAGTCTATGTTTGATTACATGGACCAACCGATTACAAGTGCTCAATCGATTACATTGTACATATTCGCTTACAAGTTAAAATCGATTACAATCCTAAATCTGATTACAATTACAAAGGGATAACTCACATACTTTAAGCCATTCGATTACAATAGATCACTTGAATACATTCCCTTGTGTATAACTGACTAATCGAATACATAGTAAACTCGAAAACATTGTAGACTCGATTACAACTTGAAGAATCGAATACAATGAGTATTCGGTTACATTGTGTGCATTCGCATACAATACTCTCAATCGAATACAATGTATAAATTAGATTACATTCATGGATTCATCTACAATGTGATCATTGGGATACAAATGCATCTAAGCAAATGTATTCTAATACCATTCAAATGCCTTAGCATTGAGGGTTAAAGATTAAATAATCTAAGTAAATTGTAATATAAAACAAAATCATTGGATTAGACCAGATTTAGCCATTTTGACTGAAATATGAATAAAATGAATAGGACATATATTGATACGTTTAATTAATGTACAGTCATTCGAGCTCAGTTAAGGAAAGGATTATCGATTAACGGAGAACGAAACATGATCCATGTGAGTTTCTAGCCCCATTTCCTTGTTATATTTTCGGGTTGTGTGTATACCCGATGTGACAGTTAATACACTTACCTTAAATGGTAAGTGTATGTCAAGTATGATTTATATGTTAATTAAGGTATGTGAATGAAAGCTTGTTGGTATGTGAACGATCTTTGGTTATTGCACATACTAATAAGGAAGGTATGTGTATGAAATTGATATATATATATATAATATGATAAATGAGTATGTGTGAATGTTAAAGAAAGTATATGTATGTTATGGGTATGTAAAGAAAGTATGTATGAACAAAGAGGAAGCAAGGGATCAGACCCTAATAATATCTAAGATAGAGAAGCAAGGGACCAGACCCTAACAATATCTGAGATAGAGAAGAAAGGGATCAGACCCTAATAATATCTGAGATAAAAAAGAAAGGGATCAGTCCCTAATAATATCTGAGATAGAAAAAGGAGAGGGGTCAGACCCTAATAATATCTGAGATAGAAAGGAAGGGATCAGACCCTAATAATATCTGAGATAGAAAAAATAATAAGTATATAGTATAGAAATAATAATGTATGGACATATGTATGAATGTATGAAATGAAAGTAATAAGTAAATTATATAAAGTGTATCTTCGGATGTATAAATGAAGGTAAGAGTATATATTGTATGATGTATGATTAACTAGAATTCACTCAGCGTAGCTGACTTTTAGTATGCACGCAGGTGAGTAGGATGAGGCAGCTCGCTTGAGGGGGACACATGGCATAAAATTGAAGATACTGGCATCTCAAGGAAATGTTATGATGCTTTGAAAGACTAAGTTTATCTTTAAATGACTTTGAATGTTTGTTAAAACCAAGATTTGAAAGTTATGTAATATATTATGGTTGACATTTTATATTCCGCGCAAAGTTTTAATTAACTCTGATTTGTAGAACCTTGTTTATGAGTAAATTCAACGTCCAAAGTGAGGCACCGGTAACGGGGCCTTACAATTTTGGATAAATATTGCAAACATGGGGAATACATATTACATATATCTTGGTGTTTAGCATTAAATCATTGAAGTTGAATGTTATAATTATAGTCCATATGTCTAATGATTTACTAGAGATGAACCATATGTCATTTGGTGTAAAGGGTTTTAGCAATAAGAAGATCAATATTTAGTTTTCAATATTTTCTTTCATAACTTAGACCAAAATGCTTTATAAGATATATTTTATTACTTGATTTTTACTTTTTTATACACTTAATATATTTAATTTGATATGTCTTATAAGATAAATTATGTATTTCAAAGCATTCAAAATTTTAAACCAAAAAGTTTGTTTCAGTTCTTTCAGTTATTTATTTCAATTCGAAATTTCAAAGCATGAACTTAAAAAAAATAGTTAATCCGGTTAAAATTATTTACCATGCATCCATAAAAATCTGAACTCTATGCTTCTTTTTTTTCTTTTCTATAAGTTGTTAATATATATATATCGATTAATTAAATAACCCAAAAACTTCTCGTAATATTAACTAATAACACGAGATTAGTATTCAAAATTTAAACATTCTTTATCCAATACTTTCAACTATGGGTGTTCTTCGGGTTTCGGGTTTTTCGGGGCAGTTCTTCAGGTTAACTTGTAATTTTAATGTAAATTATAATTGTATTAACATATATGATCAATTTGTTGACTGTATTTTACTTAATGGTTAAATTTTAAAATTTACATTAATTACTCGTGTAATACACGGGTTTCAAACTAGTATATAATAAAAAACTTTAATAGTTTACGTTTGGAAAAATTGAGCTAAATATACTATGAGTATATCATACGTAAAAGCTTACATTGGCAGCAAATCAGCAATCATTTAAACAATGAACAAAACAATGAAGCATGAATTAATTAGTTCTATTTAAGAAAGCTTTTTTGAGGGGTAAGATTTTGAAGTTTTTATAATTTATTTTTTAACTAGCTTTAGAGCTCGTGTAAGACATGAGATGATACAAATAATAAAGTTATAAATAAATTAATACATAATGTATATGAACACATATATTACATCTATGTTATAAACTGATTTTATGTATATCACAAAATGATTTTTTTAAATGAACTTAATAAAAAAAATAATATACGTGCAAAAACATACCCAAGAACACTTCATCTATTGTAAATTTCATTCTCCGTGTCATATATGTATAATTGAAAGAATTTGATTATGACCAAATTTCGGAGAATATTTAACATATAATAATAGTTGAGCTACAAAATGAAAAAGATTTAAAAACTATGAGGGGGCTTCTCGACCTTCCATAATGACAACAAAAAAAATAACATGTTAACCCATTCAATTTTGTAAATGTTTTGCTTTACCCAAACATAATTTTGTATGACATGCTTTACATATAACATTCTAATCACTATTAAAGGAAAAAAGTAAATACTGACAAAATATTTTAAACTTGATAAAAGTTAGAGCATTGATAGGCTTGGAGGTGGCATGTCGGAAGTGTTTGTCATTTTTTCTTAAATTTTAATAATCATGGGAAAAATAATCAATGTGCAAAATCTTGAATCTTTTGACTATTTTCAAAAATGTCATTAAAAATGAATTCGAAACCGAATCACATTTAAACTTTTTACTTTCATTTGTTTTACATTTTCAAGTCAAAACTTTGAACCAGTAACAAGTTTAAAGATAAATCTATTTGTATTCTCAAATTTTTACAAATATTAATATTACCCCTTTTTACCCATAACAAATTTGAGTTAAATGTAGTTGATTTGTACCAAATGATCTATTTACCAACTTTAACCTGTAACATTCAAATTTAAGTTCCACAAAAAACCCGAAACAATCCTTGATATAAACCAAGAAACTAAATATGATAAACTTTATTATATTTAAAAGTGATTGGTATATACTATCCTTACAATATAACACACACACACACACATATATATATATAGTTTATTAAATTAACTGCAAAAATAAACAGATAGATTTAAATCATATATTTATAATTTACAAATTATATGACAATGTACAAAAAAACCAATAGATAAATTGATTTAATTTTAAAAAATAGATCAACTTTTAAGCATATATTTGTAATTTAATGATTAAAAAAATTACTTCGTAAAATGAAAGCATATTAGAGTTTTTTTTTTTGTTTTTTTATTTAGAATCTTTAACAATATACACAGTAAAATATGTTAATGATAGCATTTAAAATTATATTCTTTTCAATCTTTAACAAACATGTTTTGTTGTTGATTTTTAGGTTTCACAAAGTATGTTGTGAAATATATTTCAGCAACGTATAGTAGTATAATATGTAAATATTTATTTTTATAAAAGTGTATAGATATAATATAAATAGAGTTTATAAAAGTGAATAATTTAATCATGTTATAAAGATAATATACATGTGCTGTAAAAGAAAAGTAAATAATTATTTATCTATGACATATATTAGTTTTGTAGAGAAAAAATTGTGAGGATAAACCATAAAGCGACATGTTTCGACAATTAATTTTTACTTTATTAGAATAGGTAGATGAGGAGTGAAGTTACTTAGCCGAGTTCAATATGTCATGTATACTAACGTTATGACTACAAAATCAATCTATTGGTTTTGCAATTCAAAAAAGGGTTAATGACGCAACTTGTTTCCCATTTTCCTTTTGCTTCGAAGTAATAACTATTTTTTAGATATATTGACTTCAATTAGATGCTGATAAAAAAAAAGCTAATTCGAAACTGTTAGAAAGAAAAGTTTCTAAAGAAAAGTAAGGTGTACTTTGATCATAAGATTGTTTACATTATATAGTTACAAGATTATGAAACTCCAAATCATACCATCAATGGCAGTTAACACCTAGTCAAAGTAATTGATTAAGGGTTTGATGAGGTAATAATGGGCTATTTCATAACACTCCCCCTCACTCGTATTACCACTCATCATGCACTGTAACAATATACTTCGGGATGATGTTAATTGGTACTTTAGAACCTACAAAATAAACAGATGCTTCAGGATCAATTTTTGCTACCTCATTAAAAGCCTTGCTAAGAAAAACCTAGTGGGAAAAAAACTTAGCCAAGGGAAAAAGAGTGCAGTGTGTATATTGCTCCCCTTCAAACCAATAAACGTCTTTCAGTATGTACATCTTGATATTCTATTATGAGTGCTTGACCTGATCTTTGATGTGGTGTTCTCATATTCAAACTATGTATGTTGCATTGTCTTCATGGAGTTGTCCATTCATTCTTCAACATTTGTGAGGCGCATGATTCTTGTATTTGTTGGATATTTGAACTTAGATGCGACCATTCTTGACCGATATCATATATTGCTGAACGTTCATTGTGATTTGATAGCGTTATGGCTTGTTTGCAATAGAAAATATTGTGTCGTTGTATGTGAACACGTAAACTAACTATGATCATATATATATATATATAGGGGTGAGATCTAGAGAGAACTAGAGAACTATTAAAGATTATGTTTAACTATTTAAAAAAAAAATATTTTGTGATGTTTTTTCTTTCCTCATTCTAATAAGATGATATTGATACTGAAAAAACAAAAACACTTGTCGGTGTAGTGCATATGTGCACTAATGTCTATTGCATATATACAATAGTGTTTTATTGCATATAATACAACACAATTGCATTATACAATACACACTATTGAATATATGCAAATATAATACTAATAATTGTATTTAATACACACTATCGCATATATGTAATACAACACTAATGCACATATTCACTATATCAATTTTTATTATTTTTTGTATATAATATAACACTATTGCAAATATACAGTACAAACAATTGCATATACGCTAATCAACACTAATGCACATATAAAAATACACACTAGTGCACATATGCATTAAGAAAAAGTTGAAGTATTGCATATATGCATTACAACGAGTTTTTTTTTGTTTTTTATATTTTTTTGTGGTGAAACGATATACAAGAAGGATGAAAGAAAAAAAAATTAAAATTATTTTTTTTAATTAAATTAAAAATATTTTATTATTAGTCCTCTAGTTCTCTATCTAAGGAGGAGTTCTCTCTTGATCCTTTCCATATATATATATATATATATAATTTTTTTTATTTATTTTTTAATTAATTAATTAATTAATTTATTTGCATAATCATGTGTAAGGCACGCTAATTATCTAAGTGTCTTTAGTAGCGTATTGGGAACTCGTGAGGAAGACATCGATAAATTTGGGAAACTTTACGAGAGAAATGTAGGACAAACGTAAGTGAATTTTGAGTTGGTTTAAGCCATCAAGTTACAAGGTTGTGTCAAAATCTTTGATGTGAATTAAAAATAAGGGATTGTTAATTGTAGTAGAAAATTAACATAAATGTAGCGCGCTAGGGTTGAACTCCAAGAAAGGCAGACTAATAGACATGATACATGATAGGCGTGATAAGTTCTCTATGCTTCTAGTTAACTCATGCTTCTACCAGGCATAATCTAAATCTTCTCAGTTTCTTCAATTTGGTAGGAGGTTTTCTCAAAATATTTGATATTAGAGAATAAGGAAAGAAAAGACCATTGTTATATGGAGTTAACGGAAAGGTAAAAATGAGGGGTCAACTTCATGAGATGTGGTCTTATAGACATGAGAACGATATGAGTCTTTGATGTTCTAGGGTGAGGTTGACTAGTGCTCTTTGCAAGGCCTAATCTAAATTTCTTCTTCTTTTCCGTGTCGATAGGAGCTTAAACAAGGAGTTTTATTACTAAGGTAAGTTGGAACATGACTGGTTCTTGATAGTGGGTCATAACATGTGTATTAAAGATATAAGAATTTAGAGTAGAATTGCTATGATTGAAACCAAGCTACGAGCGAAGGTCCTAAAAATTTTTGATTAAGAATTTTGAAGAGGTTGAAAATAAATTTTATTTTCATTTTTAATCAAGATTATTGTTTCGTTGAAATAATGAGGGAATTAAATCAAAGAGGATATAACAATAAATCAATAACGTGTGGAAACGTATATTTTGTGAAGGGTGGTGGTTAGTTATAGGAATTTTCTTTTCCGCCTTTTTTGTGGTTGTTGTTTAGATGATTGTTGTTATGATTCAAATATATGGCGACCCAATAGGATTTCCAAGAATGCTCATGTGCATGTATAGTCACAATTATGTTCACGGCCATAATTGCTAGTTCACCTTACAAAGCATCCAAGTATTCTCCAGTTGTAGTCATATTATGTATGTGTTCTTCATGTTTATAATTTTTGCTTGAAAGATACATTTCAGGGAATGACTCTAGTTGTGTGTGAAACAACTAATTACATGTGTTGGTGTAGAAGTGACTATCTCAACATATACATAAACTCTTAGCAACATATATTATCTATTAATAGTTTAAATCTTAGAAAGCAAGGCTTATAATTCTTAGGTGCTCCTGAAGTACTGAAAATAAGTTAAAGCCTAAGCATTGTCAATGTCTTAATAGTCTAGGTCCCTAAGGTTTCGTCGGTTGAAGCCTAGGAATCGCTAAAAAAACCTAATTCGCTAAAACCCCTTGTCTGATACCTGTAACATCCCGTTTTCTAGTTTCGGTTAATAAATGAAAATACAAGTTATTATGAATCGGGCTAGTGTTGGGTTAAATGGATATAGGTTATGGACTTGGGCTATGAAAGAAAGAGGAAAGGACCATGGGCTTAAGCCCGTGATCCATAATTATATAAGTCATAAATGCCCATTAATCATTCATTTTCACACACTCCATACACCTCCCAAAACACACACTTAAGCTCTCTCTCTCTCTAGTTTCTCTCTCATTCTAGCAGAAATCATCAAGGAGGAAACGATCCTGACCCAAGGTATGATAGTATTTTGTTGTATGAGCTTAAATCCGTTAGTTATGGTCACGAAACGACGAGCTGACACCGTTAAACCGTTTAAGTCACGAGATCCGGGTGGAATCGGGTATAAACCGAACCTGTGATGAGCTTAGGGGTCACCCTAGCTCAGATCTGGATCGAACGGGACGTAAAACGGTGAAAAACGTGTTAAAACTCGTTTTTCCGACGTGTTCGCGTTTTTCCGGTGGCTTTCCGGCAAAGGCGGCGCCGGAATAGTAGTACGAGGATAAGGAATGTCAGGGAATGTTCTGACATTCCCTGACCTAACCCTAGTTCGCTATGAGGACTTAACGAATTGAAGGTGATTCGTTAGTTGATTCGCATAAGGGAGCACAGCGAACTAGCTCTAGTTCGCCTATGATTCGTTAAGGGAAAAGGGTAACGAATTACCCTTGATTCGTTATGATTAGTTCGTTAAAAGAAATAACGAATTAGAAGGTCCAATTCGCTACTTGGACTGGTTGGCTATATGGACTGATTCGTTAAGGAGTCCAGTTCGTTAAGGGTTCAATTCGTTATAGGAACCAGTTCGCTAGGATAATCCAATTCGCTATGAACCAATAACGAATTAGAAGTTTAACAGAATGACAGAATGGTCCCTGGACTTAGAAAAGAATGATTTAATTACAAATACGCCCTTGAACTTTTAAGTAGCAAACTATTCAATGATTTAAAATGCTAATGGGAAATGTGTTAAGACAGTTAATGAAAATAAAATTTTTCCAAGCTGACCTGGCAGCTCGACCCCAGCCAGGGGCTCTGCCACTTGGACCCTGCTAGGGGCTGCCGCCCCTAGACCCCGCTGCCAGGGGTGCTGCCCCCGGACCCTCGTTCGTTGAGGGTAATAATTAAAGTAGAAAGACGATATGTGTAGTGATAGTTTATTGATATGTATAATTATTATACAGTTAGTCGTGCACAGCTCAAGAAGGGAATAACCGTAAACGGTGAATGCAACCGCATTGAGGTTAGTTTCTAGCCCCACTTCCTTGTTGTGTTTTCGGGACTGTGTGCATACTTGATGTGATAGTTAATACACATACCTTACATGGTAAGTGTATGCCTTGTATGATTTATGTATGATGATTGCCTGACGGTGTGTGAACGATCTTCGGATATTGCATGTACCGTCAGGTGGTAGTTAAAGATATGATTGACATGTATGATGTAAGATATGATGTATGTAAGAATATATATGATGTATGCATAATGTATGCATGATATGTTGATAGTACATGAACGCTCTTCGGAGATTGCACGTATTGTCAAGGAAAGTATGAAAGAACAGGTATGGCACAGTTGCATGAATCAAAGGGACCAGACCCTAATAATATATGTGATGGTAGGGACCAGACCCTAATAATATCTGTGATGGTAGGGACCAGACCCTAATAATATTTGTGATGTTGGGGACCAGACCCTTTATAATATCTGTGATGTTAGGGACCAGACCCTTACAATATCTGTGAGGTTATAGGGCGGAAGGCTCTCTAAATAGGGTGGATGGTTATATGTGAAGAGTAGGTATGATAAATGTACACCCCTTCGGGCACGTGTGCAAGTATGAGAACAGATTGTATGTTGTATGATTAACTAGAACTCACTCAGCGTAGCTGACTTTTAGTATGCACGCAGGTGAGTAGATTGAGGCAGCTTGCAAAGAGGAAGCACATGGCATGAACTCGAAGAAGCTGGCATCTAATGAAATGTTATGTTATTTTTAAAGAAAATGTTTTATGTTTAAATAATTTGAATGCTTGTTAAGACAAGAAAGGATGGTTATGTAACACAATAGTTTGAATGTTTTAATATTCCGTGAATGTTTTTGTTAACTCTGATATTATGAACTGTGTTTATGAGTAAATCCAACGTCCAAAGTAGGGCACCGGTAGCGGGGCCTTACAATACCAATCTGTCACACCCCAACTAGGGGTCTAGATGTGACGATTGAATACCAACCAAAACACAACGGAAATAAGGTAGAAAATGTATATTAAGACACTATGTCAAGGTTACAATAAACCGTCAAATACAAATTCAAAGCTAGAATTCCAACTACTATCTAATTAGGTGAAAAGACTCTACTATCGATCATGGATTCTTCGGGTTAAGATCTACGGTTCAAGATAAGTTTTCAAACAGGATCTTCTATCTCCAAAGTTAGCTCTTGTCTAAGAATCTAAACTTCCATATCTTGAGAAAGGGTACCTGAACACATGCTAAAATAATTTGGTCAACTAAAAAGTTGGTGAGTTCATGAGTTTAATTTGTAAAAACATATATATAAAAAGAATCTAAATGGTATGGTGCACATTAAGCAAGTTCACAATCAAACATGTGTCCATGACCTATGAACATCTAAAATCTATAAACCCCTTACCCATACCCCTTATTGTTATGGGTCAAATTTACTTATGTCTACCAACATAAGATACCAAACTGCGCCGATATATGTCACAAGATAACCATTATATCATTCAGTTGGAGGTCGTCCATGATATAGGCCCAATGTGTGCAGGGGTCTTCTCCAGATACTACCCATATATCTCGTGGCTCCTAATGGAGTAAATGATTGTGCTACAAAGTCGGGGATTGTTTTTGGCTGCTAAATTGGTCTTGATTAATAATACACCAATAATTTTAAAAACATATAGAAGCATGTATCCACCAAAAAAATTAAGAAAAAGGGTAGTGCATGAACTTACCTTTGTTTGTGCGTATGCGTGAAGATAAAAACCCTAAAGAATCTTGTATGCTACGCCATAAACATCTCCAATTTATAGACATCCCTAAATGCATATAACATGTCATTAAACATGATATGCATCATATTATATGTGCCCGTGACCTAAGTTGCATATATTAATACCTTAACTAAGGTTGTTTGAGATTGTGTTGCTTTATTGTGTCAAGAGTTGTGACAAAGTTTCCTTATTTATAAAGTTGTAATATTATATGTTTTAGACTTAAGCTATGTTATTATACAGTATTATTAGTCATGTGACAGGATAAATAATATCGTACCAAGTTGAAGTTTCTAAAGTTAGCTGGAGGTTCGGGTTTTCAACTTAGTAGAGTTAGACTAATAATTGCAAATATTATTTAAGGTTTTGTTATACCAATAATAGGTATAATACTTATATTAGTTAGTTAGTTTAGGTCCAAATAACGGGGCACTTTGTATTGTTAGTTTTACTAGCTCCTTAACGTATGCGGTTAGGTTCAAAGTTCGAAAACAAGTGTATATGTGAAAAAAATAACTAGTAATAATAATTATAAACTAACTCAGGTTATACAAATATAAAAATACATATTTTTTATTTATGTATTTTATAGAAAATATATGGTTTGATAATATAAATTTCCCATGGTCGGTTTAGGTAGAAATCGCGTGGTTAAAGCGTAATTGTGTAAGTATGATATAGTTTATCATCTTAAAAACTTAAGAAAACATTTCATAATACTTTTAAGTGTAATTTACTTGAAATACCATGTTTGTGTAAAAAGTACTAGAAAATATTAACCTTCTATGGTTTCGGGTTCTTAACTCGCTTAAATCGGTTTTTACCGTGTCGTTGACTCATAAATCAAATAAATGTGACTATTTTTGCTAAAAGCCCATAAAATACTTTGAGCTTACCGTAACAAAATTAGTTTTAGTATCTTCAGTAAAAATTGTACGATTTCACCTTTATTGTTTTATTTTCACCTTTATTGCTTTATTTACGTGCATAGTGACGGTTTTACGGTTTTAATAATTGTATAAAAAGGGTTCTTAAACAAAGAACCGTTATGAATATATTAGTATGGTTATGCTTTATGGAACTTTAGTGTATATTATAATGTTTTGGTTTCTATGAATATCGTTAGTGCCTATGTGATGCATAAGATTCAAAATAAACAAATTTAAAGAATGTTTTCATGTTAGAGTTTGTAGACCTTTTGGTAGGGCTTGGACACACGGCTCTTAAGAGCTTCAAGTAGGTCAACGTTATGTGAAATTGAAAGAATGGAAGGGCAACAAGTTTAGAACGAAAACTCTATGAAAGTCGCCTGATTAAAGTGAGAATATGAAGATTTTAACAAAGGTTTTCGGGTTATTAATTCCAGGATCTTGATGAGGGGCTGAGATATGATCAGATTAAGGTCTCCTAGGGCTGGGTATTCTCCGTGAAAACGAGTTTGAGGATGATTATAAGTTATATCAAAGAAACAAACATGCATGAAGATTCGCATGACATAAGTAAGGATTTGATTACCTATCTTGTGTATTGAGAACCAGGCATGGTATATCCAGTTTGGGGCTGATTTGATCGGGAATGAGAGCCCAAAGAGGCTGATAACTGGCATGATTTTATGGCTTCAAAAATGTCTAGAGAGCTGTGGAAAATGAGGCATGATAACACAATGAATTTAGAAAGATAGCTTGATGAAAATATAAAATTAGCATGTGAATTTGGAGGATTGAAGTTGGGCTTCTAAGTTACTCTATTAAGAATGATCCAGGGGCTGCTATAGGGACTTTCAGGAATCGCTTAACGCTATTGAGGGTTAAATATGGAGGGTCCTTGGGCTGTGAAATTTTGAACCATTTGGGTTTGTTCAAGCCTGAAACAAAGCAGCAGATTTGGGTGTCTCGCATCATGGTTTAGTGCTGGAACATTATAGTGTTTGCATAAGAACATAGAATCAAAGAAGTAGAGAAAGGATTAACAAGGACTGACATTTGATTTTATGGTTTTACCTTGAAGAACTTTTGATGAATGTTTGAAGGACATTCTAGGGAATGTTTGGGGCTTTAAAGAGACATGATCAGGTCATCAAAAGGTTGGAATCATAAAACAATATTGAAAGCTATGGAAAACTTTTCTTTTGAGAGTATGAAATATGGAGCAAGGATTGGAGGGTTTTATAGAGATTTTAAAGTCACTAAATGAATGGTTTGAAGATCTCTGAAATCAAGATTCTAAGAGATATTGGAAAGATTTGCACAATAGTTGACTTCTACTAAATCTCTAGGAGATTTTGTAGGTGTTTTTAGGGTTTGAAGAAAAAGAAAGGGTCCTACTAGAGACACCACCCAAAATCAAAAACACCCACCCAATCCGCCACCCATCAGGCGATCCGCCACACATCACAGGTTTTTTTCTTATTATGTCAAAGTGATTTGTCTTATTATGTCTGTACCCGATCCGCCACATATTGAGTGATCCGCCACAGACCTCATACACGTCAACCTCGGACTATCAAATCAGTCAAACCTCGTACATGATATGCCACAGATCGGGCGATATGCCACACATTAAGTCAATAACTGAATTTGAAGGTTTCCGTCTCCCTTTCTCTATATATTTGAAGGATTCCTCAATTTGTGAAAATATAAAAACAAGTATCTAACCTAATATTTGTTAAAATATATAAAGATAATGTCGTTGTATGATATTTTGTTTGGTGACGGGAACGACGAGCAGTCGGGCTATGCATATAACGATCAGCCGGAGCAGTCGGGCTTGCCATATTTGAATGAACTTCCAGACTCGAACCATGAGCGGGGCTATGAAAATATAGAGCAATATGACTTACCAAATCCTGAACAGGTTATTTAGTGTATTTATATAGTACAATAGCGCGTTAGTTATTTTTTAAATATTATACGTTGCCATTATATTTTATCAGGGGTATATCATATACGGCGGTAGTCACCCTTCCTGGCCGAAGGATAATAGGACATCGCCGAATACATATGATGCCAGACTCGAGGAGCCTTATGGTTAGTCTTCACTGCTATTACATGTAGACGATCCGTATTACGGAACCCATAATTCATACCAGTTACCTTTAGGGGAGCAACCATACATGTCAAGACCAGTTACGAGCAACGTCGTTGATGGCATTCAAGAGGCTCACGGCGAAGGAGGAGATGACGATGTTGATGATGAATATGATGATGATGATGATGATGATGGTGATGGTGATCGTTACATAAAGAAGACGAAATTTTCCTATGTAACTGATAATGTATGACCTATGTTTTTTTTAACTTATTGTTATTCCTTTTCAACACGTTACTAAATATTACTTTATTTAAATTGCTTGATATCAGTATTTGTATTCTCTTGATGAGTTGGTGGATTTGGTTAAGAAGACAGGACGGGAGCATGGTTGTGTGATCTCTGTCCAACGTTCAAGGAACAAAAGTGTTGAACTTGTATGCAACCGAGGTGGGGAACCAAAACTCAAGGCAAGGGAGAGGCATACCGGGAGTATTTAAAGGGGTTATCCATTTAAAATTTTCGGGAGGTACAACGCAGCAGGTGATTGTTGGAAGCTAGAGGTTGTCAACGAGACGCACAACCACGATCCCGTTCTATTTGAGGATGGGCGCCTAGCTCTAAGGAAACTGACCGACGAGGAAATTGATATGGTTGTGACGTTACACAGGCAGGGTCTGAGACCTACTAAATTAAGGCAGCCATAAAGGAACGCTTTCCCGGTAACAAATGTATTACTAGTGACATATACAACGTCGTGAAGCTCGTTGATGACCATGATAAATTGGTGACACCCCCATGCATGTACTTTTTATAAGAATATTATTATTTTGTAAAACTCATTTTAATATATATTAATTTGAATATATATTATCTGGTTTTGTCATATAATATATATATATATTCTGTAAGATTTAATAAGAATATTATTTATAATATTATCTTATTAAATTATTTTTATTATAATACTGATATTTAATAAGTATATTTGTAATATTTGGTAATTTTTTGTTAAACCTAACATAGGTACTTGAAAACTTTCTTCAAACCCATGGGTTTACCTTTTAAACATGGGAGAATCCTTCCACCAACAGGACGGAGAATGTTTTCTTCTGTCATGAGAAGTCGCATACCATGTGGCGTGCGTTCCCAGATTTGTTGTTGTTTGACACGACGTACAACACCAACATGTATAAGTGGCTGTTTGTTCAGTTTGTTGGTGTGACGTCGACATCAAAGTCTTTCTGTATTGCGCACGCGGTTAGCTTTAGGCAACAAGAGTGTAACTTCACATGGGCCCTGGAACGACTTAAAGATATGCTCAACAATTGTAGGGAGCTGCGTGTGATCCTGACTAACATGGACCAAGCCTTGATGAAATCCGGTGAAACAGTCTTTCCCGAAGCTACCAAAAACCTTTGTAGGTGGCACATCACACAGAACTTAAAGAAAAAACATAAAAGTCTTTTTCAAACATATATCTTTGAATCCTTCTCTTACTGGTGGAAAGTACTGTACGAGTCGCCAACAAAATCTATGTACGACTACAACTGCGGTCAAATGGAAGCAACGTTAGTTGGGCACGGTAGACGTGGTAAGTATTTGTCCCGTATATATACACATGATTTTAGATTCTAGTTGTACATTGCCTAAATTGTTCTTTTTCTATTTGTTTGTAGAGACTTGGTATTATATTCGCGGCAACTGGTTGGATCCATACAAAGATAAGTTCGTGTCCTGCTGGATTGATGACCGACTAAACTTCGGCGAGCATACAACAAACAGAGTAGAGGGCCAGCACGCGAACTTGAAGAGATACCTTCCGGGGCCGAACAATTCGCTAGACTCTATTGCGGCGTTTGCCCTTGAAATGGTGAATTCCCAAATGGAAGAAATCGGTGCGACCCTTGAAGACTCCCGTGTTAGGATCAAGAAGTACCATAAGTTGACTTTGTTTAATAAGCTACATAATAGGGTGTCAATTTTTGCTCTCGCTAAACTTGACAAAGAGCTGACTTTTCTTGACACATTGCAAGATACAGGGGGTTCGTGCGACCACCGGTTAAAAACATCATGGCGCTTGCCGTGTTCTTGTAAGCTTAACTGGTACACTATTAACAATATACGTATTCCATTAAAAGACATAGACCCCTTTTGGAGGAAGCTCGATTTCAGTCCGGAGTTTGTTCGATACGAAGAACCAGACTATAAAGCGGAACTGGAAGATGTGAAAAAACAAGTTCTTGGACTAAACAACCGAATGCAAAAAAAAAGCCTATTCTCAAAGATAATGTTTGTTCTTCAACGAGGAGGAGCCTGAAAAACGAGAGGACCCTCGGGGGCGTCCAAATCTAAACTAACCAGCCAAAAAAAAAGAAACCCCTAGACAGAGCTCGTACTCCCCGTCCCCGTGATTTGATCCCCACAGACACAGCTCGTACTCCCCGTCCCCGTCAACCGATCCTTACAGACACAACTCGTACTCCCCTTCCCCGTCAACTGATCCTTACATACACACATCGTACGCTCCGTCCCCGTTATTTGATCCCCACATATAGAGCTCGTACGCCCCGTCCCCGTCATTTGATCCCCACAGACACAGCTCGTACGCCCCGTCCCCGTCATTTGATCCCCACAGACACAACTCGTACACCCCCTCCCTGTCACGGGAACCAACACCCGAAACCCCACCGATTTGTTGTCGTGTTCCCAGTCTCAGTCTCAGCCCCCGTTTAAGATAGGTAAAGCACTGAAAATCTCATCTAAAAAGCAACAGACCGCAACCGACCTTGTTTTCCCATTACTACGTAACCCAAAGCACGTCCCAGTCATAGAAAAGTATACGCACCTCATTCCCACCTGAGCATTACCGTTCATCTCCGGAATAAGTGATGTAAAGCAAGATGGTAATTGCGATTTCCGAGCAATCGCTCTCGGTTTAGGCATGCGTCAAATAGACTGGAAGGACGTTAGAGCACGCATGAGGAATGAGATGGACACTAACCAATCATGGTGGAGGCACAGGTTGAACTACGAGACAACCGGTAATTATGATACGGTTCGTGATTCGCTAGACTACTCGACGTCTGCTTTATTCCAGCAAAAGAGCAGCTGGTTTACGGTACCTGGGCACGGACACATAGTGACTCAAACGTATGAGTGTGTTTTAATCAATCTCCATCTGACTTCCAGTGAGAGTTACTTCCCTATGAGAATGAGTCCGGAACCACTATCTCAGATTCCAGTGATAGCTATCTTAAATGTTAAAGATCATCATTGGCTCAACATACAATTAGAAGGGAATTTCCCCGTGCCGCTACCAGCAAGTCAATGGGAAGGATACGTCAATGAGGCGGCACACGAATGGAAGTCTTTGTATGAAGATCGTATAAAAGAGTATCTACGAATAAGGATAATAGGACATCGCCGAATACATATGATGCCAGACTCGAGGAGCCTTATGGTTTGTCTTCGTAGCTGTTACATGTAGACGATCTGTATTACGGAACCCATAATTCGTACCAGTTACCTTAAGAGAGCAACCATACATGTCAAGACCAGTCACGAGCAACGTCGTTGATGGCATTCAAGAGGCTCACGGCGAAGGAGGCGATGACGATGTTGATGATGAAGATGATGATGATGATGATGATGGTGATCGTTACATACGGAAGACGACATTTTCCTATGTAACTGATAATGATGACCTATGTTTTCTTTTTAACTTGTTGTTATTCCTTTTCAACACGTTACTAAACATTACTTTATTTAAATTGCTTGATATCAGTATTTGAATTCTCTTGATGAGTTGGAGGATTGGGTTAAGAAGACAAGACGGGAGAATGGTTGTGTGATCTCTGTCCAACGTTCAAGAAACAAAAGTGTAGAACTTGTATGCAACCGAGGTGGGGAACCAAAACTCAAGGCAAGGGTGAGGCATACCGGGAGTATTAAAAGGGGTTGTCCATTTAAAATGTCGGGAGGTACAACGCGGCAGGTGATTCTTGGAAGCTAGAGGTTGTCAACGAGACGCACAACCACGATCCCGTTCTGTTTGAGGAGGGGCGCCCGGCTGTAAGGAAACTGACCGACGAGGAAATTTATATGGTTGCGACGTTACATAGGCATGGTCTAAGGCCAACTAAAATTAAGGCAGCCATAAAGGAACGCTTTCCCAGTAACAAATGTATTACTAGTGACATATACAATGTCGTGAAGCTCGTTGATGACCAAGATAAAATTGGTGACACCCCCATGCAGGTACCTTTTGTAAGAATATTATTATTTTGTAAAACTCTTTTTAATATATATTATTTTGAATATATATTATCTGGTTTTGTCATATATAAAATATATATATATATATATATATATATTGTAAGATTTAATAAGAATATTATTTATAATATTATCTTATTATATTATTTTTATTATAATATTGATATTTAATAAGTATATTTGTAATATTTAGTAATTTTTTGTTAAACCCAACATTGGTACTTGAAAACTTTCTTCAAACCCATGGGTTTACCTTTTACACATGTGAGAATCCTTCCACCAACAGGACGAAGAATGTTTTCTTCTGTCATGAGAAGTTGCATACCATGTGGCGTGCGTTCCCAGATTTGTTGTTGTTTGACACGACGAACAACGACATCAAAGTCTTTCTGTATTGCGCACGCATTTATCTTTAGGGAACAAGAGTGTAACTTCACATGGGCCCTGGAACGACTTAAAGATATGCTCAGCGATTGTAGGGAGCTGCGTGTGATCCTGACTAACATGGACCAAGCCTTGATGAAATCCTGTGAAACAGTCTTTCCCGAAGCTACCAAAAACCTTGTAGGTGGCACATCATACAGAACATAAAGAAAAAACATAAAAGTCTTTTTCAAACATATATCTTTGAATCCTTCTCTAATTGGTGGAAAGTACTGTACGAGTCGCCAACAAAATCTATGTACGACTACAACTGCGGTCAAATGGAAGCAACGTTAGCTGGGCACGGCAGACGTGGTAAGTATTTGTCCCGTATATACACATGATTTTAGATTCTAGTTGTACATTGCCTAAATTGTTCTTTTTTTATTTGTTTGTAGAGACTTGGTATTATATTTGCGACAACTGGTTGGATCCATACAAAGATAAGTTCGTGTCCTGCTGGATTGATGACCGACTAAACTTCGGCGAGCATACAACAAACAGAGTAGAGGGCCAGCACGCGAACTTGTAGAGATACCTTCCGGGGCCGAACAATTCGCTAGACTCTATTGCGGCGTTTGCCCTTGAAATGGTGAATTCCCAAATGGAAGAAATCGGTGCGACCCTTGAAGACTCCCGTGTTAGGATCAAGAAGTACCATAAGTTGACTTTGTTTAATAAGCTACATAATAGGGTGTCAATTTTTGCTCTCGCTAAACTTGACAAAGAGCTGACTTTACTTGACACATTGCAAGATACAGGGGGTTCGTGCGACCACCAGTTAAAAACATCATGGGGCTTGCCGTGTTCTTGTAAGCTTAACTGGTACACTATTACCAATATACGTATTCCATTAAAAGACATAGACCCCTTTTGGAGGAAGCTCGATTTCAGTCCGGACTTTGTTCGATACGAAGAACCAGACTATAAAGCGGAACTGGAAGATGTGAAAAAACAAGTTCTTGGACTAAACAACCGAATGCAAAAAAAAGTCTATTCTCAAAGATAATGTTTGTTCTTCCTTGGAAATCAAACGAGGAGGAGCCGGAGAAACGAGAGGACCCTCGGGGGCGTCCAAATCTAAACTAACCAGCCAAAAAAAAGAAACCCCTAGACAGAGCTCGTACTCCCCGTCCCCGTGATTTGATCCCCACAGACACAGCTCGTACTCCCCGTTCCCGTCAACCGATCCTTACAGACACAACTCGTACTCCCCTTCCCCGTCAACTGATCCTTACATACACACATTGTACGCTCCGTCCTCGTTAATTGATCCCCACATATAGAGCTCGTACGCCCCGTCCCCGTCATTTGATCCCCACAGACACAGCTCGTACGCCCCGTCCCCGTCATTTGATCTCCACAGACACAACTCGTACACCCCCTCCCTGTCACGAGAACCAACACCCGAAACCCCCACCGATTTGTTGTCGTGTTCCCAGTCTCAGTCTCAGCCCCCGTTTAAGATAGGTAAAGCACTGAAACTCTCATCTAAAAAGCAACAGACCGCAACCGACCTTGTTTTCCCATTACTACGTAACCCAAAGCACGTCCCAGTCATAGAAAAGTATACGCACCTCATTCCCACCTGAGCATTACCGTTCATCTCCGGAATAAGTGATGTAAAGCAAGATGGTAATTGCGATTTTCGAGCAATCACTCTCGGTTTAGGCATGCGTCAAATAGACTGGAAGGACGTTAGAGCACGCATGAGGAATGAGATGGACACTAACCAATCGTGGTGGAGGCACAGGTTGAACTACGAGACAACTGGTAATTATGACACGGTTCGTGATTCGCTAGACTACTCGACGTCTGCTTTATTCCAGCAAAAGAGCAGCTGGTTTACGGTACCTGGGCACAGACACATAGTGGCTCAAACGTATGAGTGTGTTTTAATCAATCTCCATCTGACTTCCAGTGAGAGTTACGTCCCTATGAGAATGAGTCCGGAACCACCATCTCATATTCCAGTGATAGCTATCTTAAATGTTAAAGATCATCATTGGCTCAACATAAAATTAGAAGGGAATTTCCCCGTGCCGCTACCAGCACGTCAATGGGAAGGATACGCCAATGAGGCGGCACACGAATGGAAGTCTTTGTACGAAGATTGTATAAGAGAGTATCTGCGAATAAGGGAAACTTAGCGAGTGCAAATTAAGAGCCAGTTTATTTAGGATAATATGTACGCTGTTTGAGAAACTATGAATAACATGTTGGTATTATTATGAATAATTATTAATAAAACTTTTGTGTTATCAATAATTTTTTAATAAGAAATAACATGATAAATATATATTTTTGATAATATACTTTTTTAAAAAAATATTATAAGAAATAATATATATTTTATAAAATAATTTATTTTATAATAAGAAATAATATAAAGTAATATATTTTTATAATGAGATATAACATGATAAAATATATTTTTGATAATATATTTTTAAAAAAATATTTTTAAGAAATAATATATTTTATAATAAGAAATAATATAAAATAATACAAGAAGTATCTGCCTGTGGATCAGATTCGCCACATATCGACCGATCTGCCACGGATTATGCAGATCAGATCCGTGGCAAATCGGTTGATATGTGGCGGATCTTATCCAATTTTGATTGTGTTAAATACCCACGGGTTATAACCGTTCAACTCGCCAAAACCACAAAAAACGCTCAACCTCTCAACCTTTCAATCAAAACATCACCAGATTATACCACCAAAACCACCACCGTCACTGGAAAATAATGACGACGGGGTCCGAAAATAGCATCTACACAGCCATAATAATTTCGTTCTGAAATAGTGGTGGCTGTGTAAATGCTATTTTGGAGTCCGTTATTATTACAAAATAAAAGCCCCAATAAAACCATATGTTGGCGGAAAATAATGATGACGGAGTCCTAAAATAGCATCTATACAGCCATAATAATTTCGTTCAGAAATAGTGGTGGCTGTGTAATGGCTATTTTGGAGTCCGTTATAATTACAAAATTATAAATTGTAAATATAAAATAATATACATAAAATAAATTTTAAAAATATATATTTATAAAATTAGATATATATATTAAAAATAATAGTGGTGACTTTGTAGATGCTATTTTGAACTTATGTGCTACCAGTGCAGCTGCCGTGAGTTGGCGGAACACTTTAGTAGTCCCCCTTCATATATCCCAACAGTGTCCTTTATTGAGGATTGTGGAGATTGTGGGGATCAGCATTGGTCAGCCACATAATAAAGTCCCGTATCAACCATCATGGGGTTTCCAGTATCAAGAAAGATTGCACCGATGCGCCCACATGGGGTGCATCGAGCAATCTTTGGTTTTTGAAGAATTCTGTGTCACCACAAATTGTCGACTTGTTGATGTTAACCGATCAGTGACTCAATAATATCAGCAAGGGCCTCCACAGCTGGTGGAGGAGATATGCAGGCATAACTGTACCTGTATAGGGTACATTATTTAAAGTTATCTGGTGTATCCTGGCGGATTTGACATTCCAGTGACTGGAGTGCTGTGACCGACACAGATACCCGGGCATAACTGTACCCCATTTGTAATTTGTGGGGAAAACCTGTAGCCGTGACCGAGACAGATTCCGGTGACTTGCTTGCCGCTGATTGGAGAGCCGCGGCAAAGATCTGCTGTGTTGATGCTATTTTTGGAGTGCTTATCCGGAAGAACTGCTAATAAACCAGAAGATGATTAGGAATTAGTCGCTGTATAGAATTTGATGTAATATCCAGTGCTTTTTTATATAATTATTCAATTTTGTAATTTATTATTGATTTAATATCAAATTTGTGTTGTTATTAGTATAAATCCGTTTATATATTATGATTATAATATTTTTTTAATATAAAATATATGTTGCCTCTTTGATTCTTAAATAAAAAAAACAAAAAAAACCTAATCCGTGGCACATCGGTCGATCAGTGGCAGATCGATGTTCACACAGATACTATCTCCGTCTGGTTACATATTCAAACATAACAAACACAAAGCCTAACACACCAATTCCAGATCCGAACATCGTCGCCGTTTAACATAACCCTATTCCAGATCCGACCCGGCAACATCAAAGTAAGTAAAATACTTGTATTATACAATAGTTTGATATAGGTTTTGATTTAGATTAAGGGTTAGGGTTTGAGGTTTGAAATCAGGTTTGGATTCGGATTTGATAACTGGTTGGATTAGGGGTTTTATGTTAGATTTGGGTTTTAGGTTATCAACGTTTTCTAAACGGGTTTGGATTCGGATTTGAAAACGGGTTTGGGTTACGGGTTTGGGGTACGGGTTAGATTTTGGGTTTGAGGTTAAAAAACGGGTTTGATAATGAAACGGGTTAGATTTGGGTTTTAGGTTATCAAACTTTTTCAAAACGGGGTTGGATTCGGATTTGAAAACGGGTTTAGGTTACGGGTTTGAAAACAGGCTTGGGTTACGGGTTTGAATACGGGTTTGGATTACGGGTTAAATTTTGGGTTTGAGGTTAACAAACGGGTTTGATAATGAAATGGGTTAGATTTGGGTTACGGGTTTGATAATGGAACGGGTTAGAAAACGGATAATCCGTATTATATAATTATAATATTATAAAAATAAACATTATATTTATATCTTAAACATAGATGGCGAATAGATACGTTCAAGGGGATGAGCATCTTGTTGGCTACGCGCATTTGATGTTTGACCAGGCGTCCGATTTTCATATCCGGTTTACGCAGCTTCGGAAAATGGTGTCGCAAGATAACTTGACCTTGTCTGAGGAGTTTATAAAAAATGTTGTGGCGGAAGAGAGGATAAGAAATATTGTTGGGAAGAATACACCGTGGGAGAGATTGTTTACCGCCCAGCAATCAGCGTATCGGGCGCTCACACTAGAGTTTTAGACTATGTTCCTTTTTAGGTATTTTTTTTCTTTTCAATCAACTTATAAAGTAGATTTAACGAACGTGTAAATATTGTTTCAGGCCACGCCCAGATGGAGAGCCGCAGGTCGAGATGATGCTTAATGGTTCGGATACCCGTCTGGCAGAGGTTCGGTTACTTATGTTCGGAGAGGAGCGTTATCTATCGATGGAGGAGTTTGCTTTGGCGCTCGGCTTGTACAGAGTTCAAGATTTAATCGACCCTGTTTTGTAAGGCCACGTTCCCGGTAGCCCTACTTTAGCGTCAGATTTACTCATAAATACAGTTCTTACAAATCAGAGTTAATTAAAACTTTCGCGGAAACATTAATCTTTAATCATTCGATACAATACATAAATATTTTCTCTAAAACCATAACATAAACATCATATTTAAAACATCATTTTTTCCATCTTCAGATGTCAGCCGTTCAATCCATGCCATGTGCTTTCCTAATTCTAGCTCTTCAGTCTGATCACCTGCATGCATACTAAAAGTCAGCTACGCTGAGTGAGTTCTAGTTAATTAAGAAACTTACCATACAACCACTAAATACATTCATATACGTATCCGAAGACACATAGTCCACTGTCTGACCTGTTCACCTTACCACTTAACTGCCCTTAACCACTTAGCCACTTGTTCACGGAAGCACATAAAGACTTGCTCTCCCACGTACTCACGTTATGCCACTTAATAGCGGAGGCACGTATAGGCTTACCCTACCACGCACTCACGTTATGCCATTTAATAACGAAGTCATGTATAGGCTTACCCTACCACGCACTCACGTTATGCCACTTAATAACGAAGTCACGCATAGGCTTACCCTACCACGTACAATCGTCATGCCACTAACACCTTTACTAGACCCTTGCTACTTCTATCACACCCTACCTCTACTTGTCTACAACACCCTTTATATTGTTACATCATTTATATAATAACCAAGTTACATCACAATATTTACACACACTAATAACCACTTGGGGATCATTCCCGAATAACGGTACGCGCAATATCCAAAGATCGTTCATACACCGACTAACGTTACCTTCCCTGTCTACACGTGCAATATCCGAAGATAGTTCACGCACCAACAGACATCCATTCATAACATATATAAATATATCACATCAAACATTATAGCATACACTTACCACTTAAGGTAAGTGTATTCACACTTCACATCGAGTATGCACACAGCCCCGAAAACATAACAAGGAAGTGGGGCTAGAAACTCACCTGAACTATGTTCCTTTCTCCGTTAATAGTTAATCCTTTCTTTAGTTGAGCTCTGCTAACTGTACATTAGTTACACGTATCAATACTCGTCTGATCTAATCTAGTGGTCTAGTATTAGCTTACTTAGCATTTTATGATTTTCCTTTATTTTAACTCCCATGTATTTTGATCTCCTAAGTCCTTACATTGCACTCCATCATGTGTGTACACATATATGTCTACATATACAAGCCGACATGTATCCGGGTCTTGATATAAGAGAACTTAGATATAAGCGAACTTAGATGTAAGTGAACTTAGATATAAGCGAACTTAGATATAAGCGAACTTATTATCCAGCGAACTTATATGCGGCGAACTTATTAGCAGCGAAATTGAAAGTGGCGAAGTTAACATAAGCGAACTTAGTAGTACGCGAACTTAGCTGCTGATGAACACATTTGGCGATGTTACCCAGCAGCAGCTACGGGTTTGGTTATAGCCACTCGTTCCAATCCCATTACCTCGTTTTGGCTCGTATTTGACCCATCCATAACCCCGACACCTTATAAAGGTTTGATAGAACCCGTATTCACTTCCTTAAACGTCCGCGGCTCGATACTTAACTCGTTTATAACATAAAGCATGAACCTTTAAGGCTAAACATTTAAAACTAGATCTAGGGTTTTCTTTAACAAGCCGTACAAATTTTACGGGTTCATTAGGTTCATTTCGACATCAAGTTCGTTACTTTACGTTTCGTTTATACTCGATCTATTCCCGTTTTAAGTTTCATGACTAAACGTTTATAAAAACGTAAACTTTAAAGGTCAAGAACATACCTTTTGTGTTTGTTTGGATCTCGTTTAGCTTGATTATGAACCTTAAACCTCGCGTCTACTTGTATATCGAAGATCTATCGAGAATAAATGCTTGTTTGGTCTTGCTTCTCCTTCTCTCACACGACCGCGTATGGTATGGGTGTAGGTGTAGGTGTATGTTTAAAAGTGTGTGTAGAGATTTTGAAAGATGGAAATGAGAGTTAGGGTTTTAGGATGGTTTAAGGGGGTATTTATATCCCTTAAAGCACATGGACCTAAGGCCCATTTCCCTTTAGTCCACCTTAATTAATCCTAGTCCATGACCTTTCTTTATTTAATGTCAATTAATTATTAACACACGACAAATTAACACGGCTTTTGTTATTTATTATTAAAATAATTAGGATGTTACAAGTCTTGCATCCTTAATGAGGTTTCGTCCCCTAAACCTAACTTATACCTTGTAAAAGGAACACTTCTTACATTCACACGCTTTATTGAATCGCCTCCGATTATGGTCTATCCTTCTTACTCCTGACTTGCAGTCATCGAGTAGTGTTCATGCAATTTAGCTATTCGAGGTAGATTGTCCATGAGGCTCTCGATGTCTCAAGTCTCGTCTCGTCTTCCCAAGGACCCTTGTTTTAAATAATAATGCTAACGCCTAAGGCGGCGCTTTATCACCACACAACTACTTAACATGACCAACATGCATTCAAGATAATTCACATGTCATTCATACAAGATCAAAGAAAACAGAAGTCATTCATAAAACATAAAAAGGAAATCAACATAGGTTCAACTGTAACATAAAACACTCCTTAACAGAACTAACATAAAACAACTGTGACAAGCCACTTATTCTCTTGCAACCTTCTCAGTGACTGATAAACCATCCTTTCACGCGTCTCCCCTTCTTCCCTCCACTGCCACGGCTTCTCCTCAATCTCTAGCTATGTGACCTGACTTACCACACTTGTAACATTTATTGTCCTCGGTGCACTCACGAGAGATGTGCCCCTTCTTCCCGCATCGGTAGCATTGGTTTGGGCCAGCCTTGCATTCTCCCAAGTGCATTTTCCTGCACACCTTGCGTGTTTCCTTGCCTGCAATCTTCTGTGTCTTTCTCCCCGCATACTCCACGACATCTGCAGTCTGTTTGGTTCCTTTCCTATATTCCCTATCTTCCAATTCCACATCATCCGCCGCCAAATCATCATAAACCACCTCTGCTAACTCCACAGCAGACTCAAAGGTAGTAGGTTTGTTAGCCCTGACTAACGTGCGGACCTTCTGGGGAAGCCCCCAGACGTAGCACTTGATCCGTTTCGCCTCAGTTTTCACCATGTTAGGCACCAGCCTAGACATATGGTTGAATTCAGTGGTTTACTCACGGTGTGTCATATTGCCTGCTTTCAGATTCAGAAACTTCATCTCGGCCCTCTCAACCTCGGCATCAGCACAAAACCTTTTCATCACTAACTCCTTCAGGTCATCCCACCTCATTGCCTTAATCTCTTCTCGGGTCTTCCTTTGTTCCACAGTTTCCCACCAGTACATAGTCTCATCTCCAAATGACTGAGTGGTATAACCCACTGCTTGGTCAGGACGGAACTCGCTAATTCGAATAATCTTGTCCATAGTGGTTATCCATTGGAGAGTAGCGCTTGCGTCTCCTAGACCAGTCAGCTTTGGTGGGTCGCATCCTTTGAAGGACTTTTAGTTGCACCCACCTCGACCTCTCTTCTTGTCATCAACTTTCACAGATTGGTCTTCGCTCAAGTCACCCTTCTCCCCCCCCCCCCATATCATCCTTTTTACCATTCTCCCATGATCTCTCAGCAGTTCTTGCATGACTTTCAGCAGATTTCTCAGCATTCCGATCCATCATGGCAGTTGCCATATCTTGGGCAATGGCAGCTAGAACAGTAGGGTTAAGTTGATGTCCTTCGTTGTTGCTCGGATTTCGCTCAGCAGCACTTTCTTCTCCCCCGGCGTTAGTAGCTGATTCAATAGAGGGTTCTCGGACCACCTGTGGCCTACCACGACGTCCCGTACGCCCTCCCGTTCCATCAATTTCTCTTGCTCCAGCCATCGTATTCTAAAAGGGAAAATACAAACGTCATCACTCAAGGAATTATTAAGCACGTGATTCGTAAGGTGAGTAGCTAATGACATTAATCAATTGTAATCAACTATTTGCATTACTCCTCAGGTTCTACATACTTCCCTTCATGATTTCACTTGTGCTAGTTTCTACTTTTAAACAGTTAATTAATCAAACAATCAAGAAATCCTATCCCTAGCCAACATATATCCTTCCTTTAACAATTAAGCGAACATCTTTATACATTATTTAACATACTTTACTGTTACTGAGCTTGCTTGAGTGACACATGGCTATCTTGAATTGGCATCTTCATTTCTTTGTTACTAAAATCTCATTCTCTGTTCGAGTCTAACTATGTAGGATGCATAAATCTCTCGAACTTTGCTTTGATACCAACTTGTAAGGCCCCGTTCCCGGTAGCCCTACTTTAGCATCGGATTTACTCATAAACGCAGTTCTTACAAATCAGAGTTAATTAAAACTTTCGCGGAAACTTTAACCTTTAATCATTCGATACAATACATAAATCTTTTCTTTAAAACCATAACATAAAACATCATATTTAAAACATCATTTTTTCCTTCTTCAGATGCCAGCCGTTCAATCCATGCCATGTGCCATCCTCATTTTAGCTCTTCAGTCTGATCACCTGCGTGCATACTAAAATTCAGCTACGCTGAGTGAGTTCTAGTTAATCAAGCAACTTACCATACAACCACTACATACATTTATATATGTATCCGAAGATACATAGTCCACTTTCTAACCTGTTAACCTTACCACTTAACTGCCCCTAACCACTTGTTTACGGAAGCACACAGAGACTTGCTCTCCCACGTACTCACGTTATGCCACTTAATAGCGGAGGCACGTATTGTAACACCCCGACCAAAGGCGGATTATACATCGGGGCGCCACATATTGTTTCATTACTCGTGACACTATTGGGTGTCAATATTTAATAAATACATTCATTCGCGCACGCGCAGGGTAAACATAAGATATAAATAAACCAACATAAATTAATATATTATAAATCATAATATTCGAACAGCAATAACTTGTCTTGATACATTTTAATCTAGGTCCAAAAGTAAAAACGTCCTACGTGTCCACAAGCTCCAAATGTAGCTACAGCAAACCTGAACATGTGTTAAAATAAACGTCAAACACTTGCGTGTTGGTGAGAAATCAAGTTTAATACAATACATAGATAATCATAAATCTGCGCGCAACATGTGTATGTCTGGTTTTCAACAAGGGTGTAATCTGATCGGGACCAACTCTAAGATTCATAAGACTGCCAGTGCTCACAATTGAGCTCACAAACAAGACAAACTGTGCATGTGTAAACAAAAGAGAAAATCATAAACGATAGTTCTCCCGTGTTCATCTAATGGTACCATGAAAACTGCGGAATAGACCGACAAGACGGTTAATGATCCACACATACAAATAAACAGCCAAGTCTACGTCCTCAACACATGGGATACTGCGCGACTAAAGTTCATAAACAAGTTTAAGACTCTAAGTTTGTATGAACACATGAACATCCCAAAACATTAAAAGCAAAAAGGGATTAGGTACGAGATTACTCACTTGATAAACGATGCGGTGTAAGATAAAGCAAGAACCAATTTTAAACAAGCACAAGTTAACCTATAAATAAGATTATTGTTTTAATGATTGGGTTAAGTCTTGATTATAAGTTAGCATAATTAATAAGTAAATTATTATATATAATATATATATATTACCGGAAAAGCAGGGCAGAACAGGGAGGAAGACGGAGCCAGAGAGGAAGACGGCAGAGAGAGCAAGGGGCAAGAGAACAGGAGAGATTAAGTGTTTTGTGTGTGTAGTGTTAGGAAAATATTACTATTTATAGGAAAACCCTAGGAGACATAATCCCTAGAAAAGGGGAAAGGATCTCAAGACAAACAGAACAAGACAAAACAAAAGATAACAAAAGATATCAAAAGCAAGTAAAAGATATCAAAAGATATGGCAGCTGCAGGGGGCAAGATAAAGCTGACAGGTTAACAGTAAAAAGCATGGGCGGGTCAAATAAAGGTACTGGTCAAGCATGGCAAAAGCAGATCTCAAAAGATAATGTCAGTCACTTTATCTGCCAACCAATGGGGTTGGTGCGCATGCTGCGCCGAAAGTAACTTTTCAGACATAAAGCAGATTAGGTCAACAGCTCAAAAGATAAGACAACACAAAAGCAACGGCTAGATTAAACAGAAGAAAACTCAAAGGGTTCAGCGCGAGAAAGCTCGAGCGCGAAGGCAGACACAGAAGGTCAAGAGAGCGCGAGCGCGAAGGCAGTCAGAAACAACCTTAACGTGTCGCGGAAAGAACTACATTTCTAAGCGCGCCGCGGGAAGAATCACATTTCTTAGCGCGCCGCGGGAGGAACTAAGATTCCTAGCGCGCCGCGGGAAGAACTATAATTCTTCGCGCGTCGAGGGATGAACTACGATCCTTAGCGCGCTGCGAGAAGAACTACAAATCCTTAGCGCGTCGCGGGAAGAACTACCGTTCTTAGCGCGCTGCGAGAAGAATTACAATTCTTAGCGCGCTGCGAGAAGAGTTCGTCTCGCGTATCGCTGAAACAGGTGGTCTTCACGCAGGATTCCTTGTAAGGGGTCTGGCGCGTGGAGCCGCGCAGACAACCTTAGGCGGGAAGGAACAAAGGACAAGCAAAGAGTTAGAAGAAAAAGAGGGAAACAAGGCTTAAGGGCGGGACGGCGACAAGAGGGAAAAGAAGGCGGAAAGAGAGAAGGAGAGGGACGGGACGGCGGAAAGAAAGAGAGAGATAGAGGCGGGAAGGAAAATATATTATTATTATTAAAAATAAAATAAATATTAAATCATAAAAGAAAGAGATCGGGTCAGAGAAACGGGTACCTGGGTCGGGTCGGATCAGGGCAGATGTCACAGTCTCCCCTACTTTAAGAAATTTCGTCCCGAAATTTATCTCGAAGTAGGTTGCGCAGAGAACAGGTGCGGGTACTTGATCTTCATTTGATCTTCCCTTTCCCATGTAAACTCGGCTCCGCGCTTGGACTCCCAGCGAACTTTCACGATAGGGATACGACTGCGCTTGGTTTGCTTTACCTCGCGATCCATAATCTCAACAGGCTTCTCAACGAAATGCATAGTTTCATCAACTTGAACTTCATCAAGTGGAATGTGAAGGTTCTCGTCAGCTAAACACTTCTTGAGATTGGATACATGGAACGTTGGATGCACATTACTGAGCGCGGGCGGCAGGTCAAGTCTGTAGGCAACTTTTCCCACACGCGCGAGAATCTTAAATGGTCCAACATATCGAGGAGCAAGCTTACCTTTCTTCCCAAAGCGGACAACACCTTTCCAAGGCGACACTTTGAGGAGAACAAGATCACCAACTTGAAATTCGAGAGGCTTTCGCCTACGATCTGCGTAACTCTTCTGTCGGCTTCTGGCAGTCAGCAGATGATTACGGATCTTGGCGATTTTATCGGTTGTCTCTTGAACAAGTTCGGGTCCTGTGATTTGAGTTTCACCCACTTCGCTCCAACAGATCGGGGAGCGGCACTTACGACCGTAAAGTGCTTCAAATGGGGCCATACCGATACTGGAATGATGGCTGTTATTATAAGAGAACTCGATCAAAGGCAGGTGCGAATCCCAATTACCTCCAAAATCAAGAACACAAGATCGGAGCATATCCTCAAGAGTTTGAATAGTTCGCTCAGACTGACCGTCAGTCTGAGGATGATACGCCGTACTCATGTCCAAGCGAGTTCCTAGCGCAGATTGGAGAGATTTCCAAAAGCGAGATATAAAACGGCCATCGCGATCGGATATGATGCTCAAAGGAGTACCATGGCGGCAGACGATTTCCTTGACATAAAGCTGCGCGAGTTGCTCAACACGGTAGTTTTCACGAATGGGCAGGAAGTGAGCAGACTTAGTCAAACGATCCACTATTACCCAAATGCTATCATGTTTGCTTGCTGTCAAAGGTAACTTGGTAATAAAGTCCATCGCTACACATTCCCATTTCCACGTAGGAATTTCAGGTTGTTCGAGCAAACCAGATGGGCGTTGGTGTTCAGCTTTTACCTTAGAACAAGTCAGGCATTTAGCTACGAACACAGCAATATCCTTTTTCATACCGGGCCACCAATAAGTAATGCGCAAATCTTTGTACATCTTATCAGCGCCAGGATGAATAGAATACCGAGATTTGTGCGCTTCACTCAGGATATCAGCGCGAAGATTCTCATCACAGGGAATCCAGATGCGATTGAGATAGCAGAGAATTCCACTCAGATTAGGGACAAAGAGTGCTTCCGCGCCACACGCTAACTCGGCGCGAAGGTTACCATTACTGATGGATGCGCGCTGCGCGTCACGAATACGCGATTCAAGGTTGCTTTGAATCGGCGCGAAGTGAAGCTGGGTGCGCGGCAAGATACAGTTAAGCTGGCAGGGTTTTCGGCTGAGCGCATCGGCTACCACATTAGCCTTACCAGGATGATACCGGATCTCACAATCGTAATCGCTGATGAGTTCGTTCCATTGGCGTTGTCTCATGTTAAGTTCCTTCTGATCAAAGATATGTTGAAGGCTTTTATGGTCAGTGTAGAGGATACACTTAGTACCATAAAGGTAGTGTCTCCAGATCTTCAAGGCAAAAACAACTGCACCAAGTTCGAGGTCGTGAGTTGTATAATTCTTTTCATGAACCTTGAGTTGCCTTGATGCGTAAGCGATAACCTTGCCTCGTTGCATAAGAACACAACCGAGACCTTGGTTGGAGGCATCGCAGTACACGACAAAATCATCATTACCCTCAGGTAGCGCAAGAACAGGAGCTTCACACAACAAACGCTTGAGCGTCAGAAAGGCTTCTTCTTGCTTCGAGCCCCAAATATACGGTTTACCTTTGTGCGTTAGAGCTGTTAAAGGCAAAGCGATCTTCGAGAAGTTCGAAATGAATCGCCGGTAGTAACCAGCTAAGCCCAGAAAGGAACGGATCTCAGAAGGAGTGGATGGCGTAATCCAGTTCTTGATTGCTTCAATTTTGGATGGGTCGACATGAATACCCATCTTGTTTACAACATGACCAAGAAACTGTACTTCATCAGACCAAAATTCACACTTGGAAAGCTTAGCATAGAGTTGCTCAGCTCTAAGCTTTTGCAATACCAATCGGAGATGTTGCTCATGCTCGGCCTTGGTCTTAGAATACACCAGAACATCATCGATAAACACAATCACGAATTTATCCAAGAAAGGCCTACACACCCGGTTCATTAGATCCATGAAAACGGCGGGTGCGTTGGTTAAACCGAAGGACATGACCAAGAATTCAAAATGGCCATAACGAGTTCGAAAAGCTGTCTTCGGAACATCTTCATCGCGGATGCGCAACTGGTGATAGCCAGAGCGGAGATCAATCTTCGAGAAACAAGAGGCACCTTGGAGTTGATCAAAGAGGTCGTCAATACGCGGTAAGGGATACCGGTTTTTAATGGTGAGTTTGTTCAACTCGCGGTAATCGATACACATGCGAAACGATCCATCTTTCTTTTTAACGAACAACACCGGAGCACCCCAGGGCGAAGAGCTAGGGCGAATGAATCCTTTAGCAGTCAACTCTTGAAGTTGGCTTGCCAATTCTTGCATCTCAGCGGGCGCAAGACGGTAAGGAGATTTAGCCACGGGGGAAGCACCAGGGACAAGATCGATACGGAACTCGACTTCACGAGCGGGAGGGATACCAGGAAGATCATCAGGAAAAACTTCAGGGAAATCACGCACAACAGGGATATCGCGAAGCTTCTTTTCTTCAGCAGGTTTAACCACATGGGCTAGAAATGCAATACACTTCTTCCGCATGAGTCTTTGGGCTTCGGCGCAAGACATAAGTTTAAGACCACTGGAGGGTTTTTCGCCGTAAATATGAAGATCACCATTTTCTCGAGGAATGCGAATCAACTTCTTGGCGCAAATAACTTCGGCGCGATTCTTCGAGAGCCAGTCCATACCAATGATAACATCAAAGCTTCCAAGAGGCATAGGGATGAGGTCAATCAGAAAATCATTTTCGTTAAGGTTAAGCGTGCAATCTTTAATCACCGAGTTTATTAAAATAGTTTCACCGTTAGCCAATTCAACTGAAAAAATTCTCTTTTAAATCGTTGCGCGGTCGCGCAAGCTTCTGCTCAAAGGCGCGAGAGATAAAACTTCGATCGGCGCCAGTATCAAAAAGTATAGAAGCATAAAATCCGTTGAGCAAAAATGTACCATTAACTACGTCATTATTCGCTTGCGCTTGGTGCGCGGTTATGTTAAAAGCTCGTCCACGCGTTACTTGGTTTGAAATCTGGTTCACCGGATTCGCCTGTGTGATTTGAACTTGTAGCCTTGGGCACGCGTTCCGGAAATGACTGGGATCACCGCAGTTATAGCACGACCTGGATCGTGGGTTTTGGTAGGTTGGTTGTGAGTTCTGCGGGTAGACTGGTGGTGTTGGCGCAATTGGATTGGCGAGAAGGACTCTACAGTTTTCTGCAAGGTGACCAGCGCGGCCACATCGGGTACAAAGTCGACACGGGGTTTGGGTTGGGTGGTGAAATCTACAGGTTGGGCAAAAGGGATGGTTTCCTGTGTAAGGTTTCTTAGGAGGCGGGGCAGGGAGTGCGGGATTGGTTAAGGCATAGTTATGGACTACAGGAGGTGTTGGGTAGGTTGTCAGTGGGTTAGGCGCATAAACTGGGGGTTGGTAGATGGGTTGCTGGGCAATGGGCGGGTTGGTAAGCGCATAGGCTTTGCGCCTGCGCTTGAGGTTGTTACGGTTTGAGGGTTCTGGTTTGGTTTCTGTTGGTTCGGGGGCAGTTTTGGTGGGTTTGGTCTTCTCAGCTCCCCGCAGGAACAGGGTTCCTGCTCTGACATGGTTGTCGCTGAGCACAGCGGCCAACTCAATGGCGTCAGAGAGGGTAACTGGGTTTCTGGCCCATACAGAATCTTGAATTTCCATGGGGAGACCCCCAAGGAATTTCTCGATTGCTCGGCGGGAAGGGGTAACAAGGTGAGGGACCAGTAAGCTTAGCTCGTGGAAGCGCGTCGCGTACTCGCGCGCTTCTCCGCTGTATTGCTTCAAGTTCCAGAATTCTTCCTCCAGGCGCTTAACTTCGTTGGGAGGGCAGAATTCTCGCGTAAGAATTTCCTTGAATTCCTCCCATGTCATGCTAGAAGCAGCCTCTGCGCCACGCGCATGAGCTACTCCATTACACCATGTAAGCGCTCTGGATTCCAGGACACTGGAAGCATATAGGGTTCGTCTGTCTGAGGGGCATTGGGTGTGGAGGAAAGTGTTTTCTATCTTCTCAAGCCACTGGAGCATCACGGTGGCTCCTTCAAGACCTGTGAACTTTGGAGGGTTACCCGCGTTAAAGGACTTAATGTTGTAACCAGAGGTGTTGGTATTGTTTTGGCTCAAAGCTTGGGCTATTGCGGCGGCCATTTCCTGGGAACGTTGCTGTCTACGCATGCGCGAGGCTTCTCTTCTCTGAAATCGGCGAGATAGCGGAGGCATTCTATAAAAGTTTTAATTTTAGTAAATATCTTGGTTTTATCGCAAAGTATAACTTTATAAAGCTTGGTTTCGCAGGGTTAGATACTATCAAAAGTTAAAGTAGATTAAATGACTTTAAATGCAGACTTAATAAAGGTAACAAATTCGAATCAAGAATCGACAATTCATGTATCACCATGACTTTCCGAATTCCCAATTTAAAATATACGAGCAAACGAGTATTGGAGATTGACGATTCATGTATCACCATGACTTTTCAATCTTCAATATAAAACATACAAGAAAATGAGTATTGGAAGTTGACAATTCATGTATCACCATGACTTTTCAAGTCTCCAACCTCAGAACATAATCGTAAATGGAAATTGAAAATCAACTATTCATGTATCACCATGACTTTTCGGATTTTCAAATCCAACAAACGAGTATGTAAGTAAAATCAATAAAAATCGAAATTCAACAAAAATCGAAATATCGCGGAATAAAACATAAAATCATATACTGCGCAAGCGCGAGCATATTTATAAACAACGAGTAATTAACAATAAGCGTGCAAACATGAGATTTCTCTCATGCGCGAGAAGGGACTCTTAGGTATTCTAGGCCGTTACGTCTAACCACCTATCCTAAAGTCAACGAGCTCTGATACCAATCTGTAACACCCCGACCAAAGGCGGATTATACATCGGGGCGCCACATATTGTTTCATTACTCGTGACACTATTGGGTGTCAATATTTAATAAATACATTCATTCACGCACGCGCAGGGTAAACACAAGATATAAATAAACCAACATAAATTAATATATTATAAATCATAATATTCGAACAGCAATAACTTGTCTTGATACATTTTAATCTAGGTCCAAAAGTAAAAACGTCCTACGTGTCCACAAGCTCCAAATGTAGCTACAGCAAACCTGAACATGTGTTAAAATAAACGTCAAACACTTGCGTGTTGGTGAGAAATCAAGTTTAATACAATACATAGATAATCATAAATCTGCGCGCAACATGTGTATGTCTGGTTTTCAACAAGGGTGTAATCTGATCGGGACCAACTCTAAGATTCATAAGACTGCCAGTGCTCACAATTGAGCTCACAAACAAGACAAACTGTGCATGTGTAAACAAAAGAGAAAATCATAAACGATAGTTCTCCCGTGTTCATCTAATGGTACCATGAAAACTGCGGAATAGACCGACAAGACGGTTAATGATCCACACATACAAATAAACAGCCAAGTCTACGTCCTCAACACATGGGATACTGCGCGACTAAAGTTCATAAATAAGTTTAAGACTCTAAGTTTGTATGAACACATGAACATCCCAAAACATTAAAAGCAAAAAGGGATTAGGTACGAGATTACTCACTTGATAAACGATGCGGTGTAAGATAAAGCAAGAACCAATTTTAAACAAGCACAAGTTAACCTATAAATAAGATTATTGTTTTAATGATTGGGTTAAGTCTTGATTATAAGTTAGCATAATTAATAAGTAAATTATTATATATAATATATATATATTACCGGAAAAGCAGGGCAGAACAGGGAGGAAGACGGAGCCAGAGAGGAAGACGGCAGAGAGAGCAAGGGGCAAGAGAACAGGAGAGATTAAGTGTTTTGTGTGTGTAGTGTTAGGAAAATATTACTATTTATAGGAAAACCCTAGGAGACATAATCCCTAGAAAAGGGGAAAGGATCTCAAGACAAACAGAACAAGACAAAACAAAAGATAACAAAAGATATCAAAAGCAAGTAAAAGATATCAAAAGATATGGCAGCTGCAGGGGGCAAGATAAAGCTGACAGGTTAACAGTAAAAAGCATGGGCGGGTCAGATAAAGGTACTGGTCAAGCATGGCAAAAGAAGATCTCAAAAGATAATGTCAGTCACTTTATCTGCCAACCAATGGGGTTGGTGCGCATGCTGCGCCGAAAGTAACTTTTCAGACATAAAGCAGATTAGGTCAACAGCTCAAAAGATAAGACAACACAAAAGCAACGGCTAGATTAAACAGAAGAAAACTCAAAGGGTTCAGCGCGAGAAAGCTCGAGCGCGAAGGCAGACACAGAAGGTCAAGAGAGCGCGAGCGCGAAGGCAGTCAGAAACAACCTTAACGTGTCGCGGAAAGAACTACATTTCTAAGCGCGCCGCGGGAAGAATCACATTTCTTAGCGCGCCGCGGGAGGAACTAAGATTCCTAGCGCGCCGCGGGAAGAACTATAATTCTTCGCGCGTCGAGGGATGAACTACGATCCTTAGCGCGCTGCGAGAAGAACTACAAATCCTTAGCGCGTCGCGGGAAGAACTACTGTTCTTAGCGCGCTGCGAGAAGAATTACAATTCTTAGCGCGCTGCGAGAAGAGTTCGTCTCGCGTATCGCTGAAACAGGTGGTTTTCACGCAGGATTCCTTGTAAGGGGTCTGGCGCGTGGAGCCGCGCAGACAACCTTAGGCGGGAAGGAACAAAGGACAAGCAAAGAGTTAGAATAAAAAGAGGGAAACAAGGCTTAAGGGCGGGACGGCGACAAGAGGGAAAAGAAGGCGGAAAGAGAGAAGGAGAGGGACGGGACGGCGGAAAGAAAGAGAGAGATAGAGGCGGGAAGGAAAATATATTATTATTATTAAAAATAAAATAAATATTAAATCATAAAAGAAAGAGATCGGGTCAGAGAAACGGGTACCTGGGTCGGGTCGGATCAGGGCAGATGTCACACGTATAGGCTTACCCTATCACGCACTCACGTTATGCCACTTAATAACGAAGTCACGTATAGGCTTACCCTACCACGCACTCACGTTATGCCACTTAATAACAAAGTCACGCATAGGCTTACCCTACCACGTACTATCGTCATGCCACTAACATCCTTACTAGACCCTTTCTACTTCTATCATACCCTTCCTCTACTTGTCTACAACACACTTTATATCGTTACATCAGTTACATAACCAAGTTACATCACAACATTTAAACACACTAATAACCACTTGGGGATCATTCCCGAATGATGGTGCGCGCAATATCCGAAGATCGCACCGACTAACGTTACCTTCCCTATCTACACGTGCAATATCCGAAGATAGTTCACGCACCAACAGACATCCATTCATAACATATATAAATATATCACATCAAACATTATAGCATACACTTACCACTTAAGGTAAGTGTATTCACACTTCACATCGAGTATGCACACAGCCCCGAAAACATAACAAGGAAGTGGGGCTAGAAACTCACCTGAACTATGTTCCTTTCTCCGTTAATAGTTAATCCTTTCTTTAGTTGAGCTCTGCTAACTGTACATTAGTTACACGTATCGATACTCGTCTGATCTAATCTAGTGGTCTAGTATTAGCTTACTTAGCATTTTATGATTTTCCTTTATTTTAACTCTCATGTATTTTGATCTCGTAAGTCCTTAGATTGCACGCCATCATGTGTGTACACATATATGTCTACATATACAAGCCGACATGTATCCGGGTCTTGATATAAGCGAACATAGATATAAGCAAACTTATTATCCAACGAACTTATATGCAGCGAACTTATTAGCAGCGAACTTGAAAGTGGCGGAGTTAACAGAAGCGAACTTAGTAGTACGCGAACTTAGCTGCAGATGAACTCATTTGGCGAAGTTACCTAGAAGCAGCTACGAGTTTGGTTATAGCCACTCGTTCCAATCCCATTAACTCGTTTCGGCTCGTATTTGACCCATCCATAACCCCGACACCTTATAAAGGTTCGATAGAATCCATATTCACTTCCTTAAACGTCCCCGGCTTGATACTTAACCCGTTTATAACATAAAGCATGAACCTTTAAGGCTAAACATTTAAAACTAGATCTAGGGTTTTCTTTAGCGAGTCGTACACGTTTTACGGGTTCATTAGGTTCATTTCGACATCAAGTTCGTTACTTTACGTTTCGTTTATACTCGATCTATTCCCTTTTTATGTTTCAAGACTAAACGTTTATAAAAACGTAAACTTTATAGGTCAAGAACATACATTTTGTGTTCGTTTGGATCTCGTTTAGCTTGATTATGAACCTTAAACCTTGCATCTACTTGTATATCGAAGATTTACCAAGAATAAACGCTTGTTTGGTCTTGCTTCTCTTTCTCTCACACGGCCGCGTATGGTATGGGTGTAGGTGTATGTTTAAGAGTGTGTGTAGAGATTATGAAGGATGAAAATGAGAGTTAGGGTTTTAGGATGGTTTAAGGGGGTATTTATATCTCTTAAATCCAATGGATCTAAGGCCCATTTCCCTTTAATCCACCTTAATTAATCCAAGTCCATGACATTTTCTTTATTTAATATCAATTAGTTATTAACACACGACAACTTAACATGGCTTTCGTTATTTATTATTAAAATAATTAGGATGTTACATGTTTACACGGAGAGCATACATGATACACCAGATGACGTGTTGAGGCGTTTTTGGACGGCGATTAGCGATGAACCTTGGCCTACCGACGGCGAAGAATACGCCCCAGACTGTTGAGTCTCATGCATCAGGGACCCGTTGCACAGGTTTGTATATAATATAATATAATATAATATAATATAATATAATATAATATAATATAATATAATATAATATAATATTGTATTTTTGTACAGATACCTACACAGGCTTATCGCTCAGATCGTACAGGGTCGTCACAAGGGGGCAGATCACTGCAACCTCCGTGACCTGTTTTTATTGCGATGCCTTCGGGGAGACACTGCAACCTAGCTCGCGCTTTCGGCGTCTACTTCGCCATTTACAGGCACAGGCAGGGCCGCGGGTCGTTGGTTGGTGGCACGTTCGTTACGCGGATTGCGATTTCTTTGGGCTACGGGGACCGACTGGATGACCTACCCATTCAGCCGCCGATTATGCCGCGAGAGCTGGACCATTCAGGGGTAAAATGCATGCGCATAGTCCGGAACAATAACGGCCGGTATCACCTGGTCACTGATCTGCATGCTCCCCCGTACGTTGAGGTCCCACTTGTTGAGCCTCCGCCAATCGAGGAGCCGGAGGTGCATGTTCAGGGAGCCGAGGTTGACAATGCTGACGGTGATGAGGGCTAGGAGGACGTTGATCAGGTACGTTTTATTTTATTGTTAAATTTTTTTTGTATCTTCGTCTTATTAACGTTAATTTATCGTGTTCATAACAGCCACCGCATCAGCACCCGCAACACGTTCCGCGTAAACATAGCGCCGTGCGTTTGGATGCGGCCACTGACTCCCGGCTACCGAGACTAGAGCGTGACGTGTCACAGATACGCGGTCAGATGACCTGGATGGTTGGGTATATGTCTACCCAGCAGCATGGAGCCCAGTACACAGCACTAGCGCCACATTTCGACGAGATGGGGAGCGATGATGACGCGGGTAGTGCTGCATTTTAGATTTGTTTTTTGTATGCTGTTACTTTTTCCCGAACTCGTTTGATTTTTTTCGAACTCGTAATGTATTAATTATTATTATTTTATAAATCTGGTTATGCGTTATGCTTATTTTGCTTGTTTTCAATTTTAAAATTGTTATTTCGTTATTACTTCAAAACCGATCAAAAATTGGTTACACCAGACATACAAAAAAAGAAAACAAACATAAGTCGTTATGTACTAATTATTATTATATAAATCCCGTTCCTTTTATTTTGTTCGTTTTTAATTTTAAAATTGTTGTTTCGTTGTCACCTTCCAAAACCGATCAAAAAATGGTTACACCCGACTAAAAAAAACAAAACAAACACAAGAAAATAAATAAAAGAAAAGACAACAAAAAGACAAAAAACATAATAACAAAAAAAAAGACAACAAAATGACAATAAAACACATTTTTCCAAAACACTCAAGCAATCGACCACACATCGGCCGATGTGTGGCGGATTGGATGGATGTTTTGGAAACACCATATGATGTATGTAAAAAACCCCTTCGTAGGTAAAGATTAAAAGATATGGTTGAGATTTGCTTTAAAAGATAATAAAAGAGATTTTTCAATCTTTCAAGATTTAAAAATATAAAAGAAAAATGTGTGTGTTCAGGTGATGGACAGACATGAAGGGAAGAACCATATATTTAGTGTATATTTATCTCAGTAAACCTAGTTATAAACATTTTAGACTTTGGCAACTACATAGACTTTGGCAACTACATAGATAATATGATAATGTTTTCAAATTGAAATATCTTGTGAGCAAGATCATAATAACATTTACCATGTAGTAGTATATCATCCTTATATTCATAATAATATATTTTTATTGCAAACAATAGTTTCATTATAGTATTTAGTTGTATTAACTACGTATATATGAATATGTACGTACAAATACCGTTTATATATAAGAAAAAATAAATAGCCATAGGTGTTCCGTTTGTTTCATATATGTTGCACCCTCTAATGTGTATAATTTGGGTAAAGTGTAAAAGATGATTATGTATGGTGTTTGCCAATTTTGATAATGTTAGATATCGTGTTCAGTTTCCACAAACATAAGAGATACGTTTATGGTTAATCAGTTTAGTTTCATCTTTATATAAATTTATGGAGTTTATAAAATACCACACCATAAGTAATTATATTTTTAGTTTATTAATATTTTATACTCTAAACTATATTTATGCAAATAATAAGATAATACAAAAGAGATCTTGATATGTGGTTATATATTTTTGGATTATAACAAAATTCTGGAATACATAAAATATCATCGGGTTCACTATCAAAATCGGTTTCATCTAATGAGCTAATCTAACTATCTATATAATTGTCTACTAAAAAAATCTTATGTATCGCTCTCACATCGCTCCCCACCTCTTATAAAGCGACCAGATTTCTTAATTTCTGAATGGTGAACTATCATTGATTTAACCCGGTTTAACTCATTTAACCTTTACACGGGTCATGACATCTCAAATACAAATACGGGCATCATCGTCTCCTTCCTTCAAAGTTGAAAGTCTAACCAATCTAATAAAATACAACTTTGACTACCGTCACTCCAACTCAATCAACGATCGCAACGCCATGCCATACACTGCCCCCTTTCAATTTCCTTCAATCCAATGTAAACTAAGGCTTCCATATTGTGATTCAAGGTTAGTACAATTCTATTGATTTATTTTTGGCTGCCAATCGATGATTAAAAACTGATTTCTACCCTAATCTTACCCTAAACTAATTATTGACTAAATCTTCTTCCATCCATACTTCTTAGGTTCGATTTCAAATCAGCAAAAGTCATTCTGATTTATCGATTGTAGGTAATTTAAACCCTTTTTTGGTTTAATGTTGTACTTAGGGTTTATAAAAAGTATAGCATACGATAGTTGGATTGTAGTTTGTAGATAAATGTTTAATTGGTAGAATATATGATATGGATGAATGCTTAGCTCTTATTTTGATTTTTTTTTTTATTTTAAGATGTTTTAATCATGTTAATTGTTTGATAATGTTTAATTTATAAATTCAAACCTAAATCTATTTTGAGGTTCGGTTTCGGAACCTAGGTAGTGGTGGCGTTGTCGTCACGATCTAGGTCGCCTTTCTCTTTCCTCAGTCCAAACATGTTTAGATAAGAACGTTGCTTTTGTGGTATGTGTTGGTTTGGCTCGAAACACTTATTATCCAAAGTTTGAAAGTTTCTTATAACATGGATCATTGCTTAAGCAATTGAAACCGAATCCCGAGTCGTTATAAAAAAGTTGTACTAGCATCAATATTGGATATAAGTTCATAAATAGCCATAACCCATTAGCGGTTACAAATCAAGTAAACTAAAAACCAAAACTTGATCAAATCTTAAACCGAAAAACCAATTATGTTCAACCGCAGTTTGTTTAAAATATAATATTATAATGGATTATGGTTTCTCCTACAGGTACAACTTATTAACATATAGACTTTTTCCAATAAATAGTGAAACAATTCCTTAACATACAAGAAATACCATTTGTATGTTGGGCAAAATATTAAAATTGTTACATGAAAGTTACATATTATTAGTTCTCTCAATCTAATGATATTATGTATTTTATTCAGCTCAATTTCAAGACTAAACATGGTTTTCTTCCTGTTAATGATTATATGTGATTACTCAATACAAAGGGAAACACAATTTGCTGCAGATGAAATTCCAAGCTTTTAAGAAACTATTATTGTTAGTATTTTAATATGATTTATAATTATTATTTATTAAGGTACTCACTTATATTGCATTGTGATACAAATGGCAAATTGATGCTTGATCATGCTGCAAGTATACCGGGGATATATAGGTAAATGAAATGATAATACCATGCTTATTTATTTTTTTATATTTTATTATTTTAAATCATTCTTTAATGTGTTTTTTTAAATAGTTGTCGAACAACTCAGCAAAAAATATAGTGTCTTCAACCATTTGAGTGTGTACCCTAATATATGTTTGGATTGACTGACGTAAAAGTTCCGATTTCAGCTATCCACTTTATGATTATGAAATCAGTTTGAAAAAGAAGGTCGCCGGGGTAATTTTGTTACAGGTTGTTTTGTCTTAAATTTAACCTCAAGCTCACTTTCAAACTTATTAAAATGCTGCAAGTTTTCTAGCTGCCCCCCCCCCCCCCCCCAATCCAGGTTTGATCTCATTTATAGTTATTGTCATTCATATTTATATTATGTGTATGAATAGATAATTATTATGCTCTTTTAGCTTGATATTTTCGCTGGCAGAAGGTATTAAAGTAATATTTAAGGTGTATAGACAAGTTACTCCTACCAAGATTCGATTATGTGACCATCTACTATAAACAAAATCCATCTTACCGGTACACCAATAGTTCATCCGAATTTATTTTTTGAATTTTTCAATTCTCTGATTTGTGTATTGTACTGAACAAGAGGTTAGTTTTATTTGTATATGTAACTTTTGATGCAGAGTATACGCAGTGCGGGCGAGCAACCGAGTACATAAATGCTTATAGTTTTGGTGTGCTTATGCTTGAAGTTGTAGGCAGAAAAAGGTCCACTGATGTTTTAGTCATAGAGAAAGGCATATTTCATTTTATTATTATTATATTATTATTATTATTACTATTTTTTACTGTTGGACTTTGATTTCTATATATTGCCCCAGACATATGTATTCTAGAGCTGAGGGTCTCTCTGAAAGCCACCTCTTTATCCATATGGATAGAGGTACGGTGTGCCTACATCCCACCCTACCAGACCCTACTTATAGCTTTGTTGTTGGTGAGATTTCACCGGGTATGATTGATTGATCGAATATTATTATACAATTCTAGATTTTATTTAGTACATTAACTCTTTGTAACAAGGATACTCTACAAAAACCCTATGTATTTTAGCAAATTAAATTTACCTTTGCTTGATTAAACCATCTTTGGTGAAAACACTTAAGTTTGAAGTTATGACGTCATTCCCGAGTGACTTCTATTATTCGTCATCAGATTATAGTATAAACTTTTAATTATGATTCATTATTCTATAGAAAAATCTATATAATGAAGTTGTGCTAAAACCATTTAAAAGTAATGTTAAGAAATGTGTTCGGCTTAAAAAGTTATTAAATTTATATTAAGTTACAATGGGCCATAAAGTTTTAAATGGATATATTAACAAACGTAAATGAACCAACTTAACAAATATAAATGGGCCTACAAGATTAAACATTAACGGATATAAATGAATGAGTGTTAACAAAATAATTGAAAGAACGATTTATGTTTATATTCGTTCGTTTAACTAAATGACAAAAAAATGTTGTCACGGATTCACACACTTTCATTAAGAACTTATGGTTTGCTCTTGACATGCAAGTTATATGATGTTTTCTATTGTTTACAAAATCATATTTCTTGGAAAACATAGGATGTGTTCATTTAATTGTGTATATAATTGCAAAACACAATAGTTAATGAGTATATCTGTATAAGTTGTGGTACTCGGAGTCTAATAAAGACTAAGCATGGAATTTCAATGGCTGCAAAAAATGCAATCGTAAGATAACAAGCTGAGCATCCATCTAAATAATTTTCTACTATAAAATCCTACATGTCGCTCTCACATCGCTCCCCATCCCCTCTAGAGTTACCAGATTTCTTGATTTCTAAATTGTGACTTCTCAATGATTTAACCCGGCTTTGACCAGTTTAAGGTTTAAATTTCGCGGTTCATAATTCTTACCAAACCCGGATACCCATAAATGGGTCATAACACCTCCTTGACTCTTTCTCCTTTCTGGTACCGAACCCTCACTCTCAGCCACACTCTTCTCCACCCCCTTAGAATCCTACTCATTTGCTAGCGAACAAATTTGAATTTGTAAACAAGCTGTTCGAAAAACCATGATAAATAAATAATTAAAGCGTTGCTGAAAAATAAACGTGTTAAAGGATAAAAACATCACCCGAATGAACCGTTGAAACTCACCAGCCTGTGTCATCACTCAACCTCAGAGATCATATGACAACATCGGCCAGTTCATCATTTGCATCTCATCATTTGTAAAAAAAGGTTATTATAAACCTATCAATTTTAATTAATTAACATTCTAAACCACCAATAATATATAAAAATAAAAAAAAAAGTAACACGTGTGACACGCGGGATACAAACAAGTATTAACTAATTAGCTAAGTTAAATAAGTTTTGACTAATTATTGGGCTGGTTATACTCATTATATTGATGATAAAGACAAGGCCAGTCCTATTATGCTGGTTAATCCGTCTATTGGCCTTCGGTTATTGGGTCGAGTCCGCTAACTCCTTGTGTTGGTGGGTAAAACCCACAATAATATGATACACGTGAACTTCTATATCGATCATTCAACAAAGATTGTCGGTTACTATACCTCTCGTGACGCGTTAGTATTATGTTACAAAAAGGAATATATAGAAAAAAATTCGACCCTATTTTCAGGGTTTTTACCTTAACCATCTTTATCAGCCATTGAATCATAACTCTTTGGTGGTTTATGACCTTTTGAATAAGTAAAATACTTAGACTTTAATACACCATCATTCATGTATGAACCATCTTTACGAACACAAAAACCAGCCTTCTTTGCATATTTACAATAAAAATCATATGCATGATCAATAGACTCAAATACCATTCCATTAACATGTTTACAAGAAACATTAACTTGTGGTATGACATCATATGGTAAGAATCTGATAAAACAAAACATTTTAAGTCATACGTTCAATTGAAAATGTAAAAAATTAATTAAATTATTTAAACATTCAATTAAACAGTCCTAAAACTAAAAAAAAATACTTAACATATTACATATAGCAAACCAAAATAATTACTGTTTTTTTAATTATACGTTCATATCAAAATTACTTAACAGATTATGAAATTTAATTAAGCGTTCAAGTGAAAAATAATAACACTACCACTCTTCTATAGATGACTATTTAGAAAAGTTTGCACGTTTAGTACATATATATATAGCTAATACGTTCAATTAAAAAAACATATCCAATTAACGTTTTGCTTTTTTATATATAATTTGAAGTCTAATCAAATCACAATACTTAACTTTCATATTAAATATAGCAAATCGATTACGAATTCCACAAAAAATCACCTATAGACGACTATTTAGAAAAGTTTGCACATTCTATACGTAACTAATACGTTCAATTAAAAAAATGATCCTATTAATGATTTGCTTTTTTAGAGATAATTTTAAGTCTAATCAAATCACAATTACTTAACAAATTAAAAATAGCAAAACGATTATGAATTCAACAAAAAAAAATCACCTAAAAATCATAAAAAAAACCACAAAATTACTTTCTCAGTTGATTATACTAACTAAACAGCTAATTCTTACACTTCTTAGACACACTCTACTTATATATATATATATATATATGGAAAAGTGAATATGAGGCTGTTAAACATCTAAACTTAGATGTGAAACCCTTAAAACTAGGTAGTTTTAGTTTTGATTCAAATTAAATAAAAAGTTAATTTTATTTATTAAATTCACGATTTCTTTCCATCAATTTTTCATTCCCACTTCGGCACTTTCCATAACCCCATCTATCTTTTACATATTCAAATTACACAAGCTTCATGATTAAAATCTAGTTTCTCCATCCATCTATTGCATAATGATGAACTAGAAAGCAATCCTCTTCTTCAATAATTATACATCATCACAACTCATCAAATAGATTTTAAAAGTCATTTGCCCAACTGAAATTAAGCACACACTGGTTATCCTTTTGTGTTACGATTAATGGTTTTACATAATATATTTCAGTTATCATATGTACCAGAGAAATTGCTTTACATGAATTAAGAAAGAAATTAAGGAAAAAGCATGTTAAAGATTAGGGATGGAAAAATCAGTATCGGTACCGATTTGGTACCGTCGGAACCGAATCGATACCAAAGTTTTGAATTTCGGTATCTGTATGGTACTGGTATTCTCGAATTTTACCTTATTAGTCGTACCTTCCCGGTAACGTACCGGTACCGAACCAAAAATTTCGGTACCGTCACCAAGAATTTGTGAATTTCGGGATCAGGATTTTAGGTACCGGTACCGGTACCGGTCAGTATCGATCTCATCCCTATTAAAGATCCCATTACAGGTGGATCGAAAACAAGACTTGAGGATTACAAATTTGCAATAGATCGTAAGAAGCTTAGATACAATAAAAATTACTATCTCATAAGATTGATTTATGATTAGTAGTACAAGAAGAATCAATCAGTAATGGGGTATAAGTGACAAATTGGAGACTATAAATGAAAGGATAGAAAAAAGATATAATAAACAAAATTAACTTTTAATGGATTTGACTCAAAACTACGTAGTTTTGGGGGTTTCACATCTAAGGTTAGATGCTTAACAGCCCTATATTCACTTTCCCCATATATATAAGACTAGCTTTTGAACCCGTGTATTACACGGGATTTGTCAAATACAGTAAAAAAGATCCATTATCTAAAAGAAATGAACAAAATTATAAGTAAAAAGATAAAATATATAGTATAAACAATAAGAAATCTAAAATCTCAAATTTACAAATTGATTTTTTTATATACAACATATGCAGAAATTGTTTCGACCAATCACCCGTGGATAACTATGATAAATGAGATGGGAGATTAGAGAATTAAAAGAGAAGTTATAACCCATTTTTCAAAACTATTTTGTCTCATGACTCATGGATATATAAGATAAATAAGTTGAGAAATTAGAGAATGGGAAATGAAATTATAACTCATTTGCCAAAATTATTTTGGCCCGTGACCAATGAATAGTTGAAATGAATGAAATGATAAATTAGAATTAGAAAGAAAATTATAACTTATTTGTCTGGTTTTGCTCCATAACCCATGGATAGATAGATGAATGAGAAGAGAGATTAGGCCTAGAATGAATGTGGGATTGCCACATCATCCTAATTATTTTTCTTTTATTAGTATAGTTAGATTATAAACAACAAGAAATAATACTATTAAATAATGCTCATTATTTCAATATATCGAGCTAAACGATACAAGGTCTGCAATGAACTACTTTTTTTATTCGAAGGCTATAAGACATATATATCTTCATGTATTTCCAATTAGGGTTGTGAACCCGTGAATCTGTTTATACATCATATTTTAAACAAACAAATAACACTATTAATTAATGCTTATTGTTTCAATATATCGAGACAACCAACACAAAAGCTAACAAAACTGATCGTGCGGTATACAATGAATTACTTCTTTAACCAAAGGCTATAAGACATAAATATCCTTATGTATTTCCAGTTAGGGGTGTGAACCCATCAATTATAACATTCGTTAATTTTCAAACCCGAAAACCCGGCTCATTTTAATTTTCGGCTTTGTTTATATAAATATCTCAAGATTCGTTTAATGTATTTTACATAGCACTCGTCGATTTTTAGTTATTATTCGTTCATTTCCTTTTTCGTTTTGAATCATTGACAAAACTACGAGATCTAACGTGTTGATTTAATTGATTTGCGGGTGTAATTCGAAAACTATCAAGAATATATATTTCATATAATAAGTTTTCAAAAGTTCAAGGTTCATTTTGTAAATATGTTCCAATTTCAATTTTAAAGTTTATTTAAAATTCAGGGGCCAAAAGGTAAATATTATTTAAATTATATCCCAACCCAGTTTCCCCCACCCAACCCGCGTTTTTTTTCTGATCCCACCTTCGGCCGCCGGATTTCCGGCACCGGCGAGGCTTTATTATCGCATTTTGACTCACTTTGACTCGATTAAAATATATAATTAACAAACAACATAAGTTATAACGGCTAATCAATATATTTCACCGCGTATTACACCCCGGATTTCATGTAATTTGACCGTAACTGCCGCGAGATCACCAGATTTCTTTAAACACGAATTAAACGACCCACGCCCCAATTAGCACTATAAATAGGATCCCAGGCTTCGTCTAAACTCGTTCACACTTTCACCTTTATCTAAAACACTCTATAAAACCCATAACTTATCCGGCGAAACCCGATTTCCGGCGAGGCTTGGTCCTCCTTCATTCCGGCACCAATTGAGGTAAATAATATACGTTTTTGAAGCATTTCAAGCCAATTATTAAAACCCTTAACACATCTCGGGCAACATGGATCAAATTTGGAGAATTAGAACTAGAGTTTGTTAGAGGAAGATGATAACACATAATATGGTTATAAATTTTACTAAACTGATAGTATTAACAATAAAACAGTTAGTCCAGTTGGTTCGTCTCCTTTATTTGCCACAACCGGGTTCAAACCCGGGTCAGGTCGTTTTTCGTTTTTCTTTATTTATTCTTTTTAAATCATTTTCTTATATTCATTAAACAAACAAACATATATAAAAAAAATTTATAATAAATAAATAAAGTTACTGAGTTAACCAAAACTTGTTTTAAACCATATTTACCTAAAATAAAAAACATCAATCAATCAATCAATCAATCATGCCCAGTAAAATCCTACCGACAGCAAAGCTATAAGTAGGGTCTGGAGAGGGTGGGATGTAGGCACACCGTACCTCTATCCAAAGGAATAAAGAGGTGGCTTCCAGAAAGACCCTCGGCTCTAAGAACATGTGTATGAAGCAAAATAAAGGAAATCGAAGTTTAACAGTTATAAAAAAATTACTACTAATTATAATAATATTAATAATAAGATCACAGTTTAACAGCTATAAAAAAGCTAATAATAATTATAATAATAATAATAATATATGTAAGGGAAATACCATTATGGTATGTGACCTAAATAAGTTAAGTCTAAGCCCTAAGGTATTCAATTCTCTCTAAAAATCCTTAACTTTAATTCTACTTCTCCACGAATTCCTATCCTCAACCATGTCCTCGGAGAGGTTTAGGTCTATCAAATCATGCCTAATCCTCTCATCCCAAGTCAATTTCGGTCGTCCTCTACCCCTCCTCCCCTCTATAGTAATGTTTTCTACGGATCTAACAGGATTCGTCGTCTGTCTTCTCTTTACATGTCCAAACCATCTCAATCTCCACTCTCTTATCTTGTCTGCTATGTCGCCACCCCTAATCTCTCGCGAAACACAACGTTTCTTATTCGGTCTAGTCTTGTGTGCCCACACATCCAACGTAGCATTCTCATTTCTGCTACCTCCATCTTCCGCACTTGTGCCTTCTTGATGGCCCAACAATCTGTTCCATATAGCATTGCAGGTCTAACTGCCACCCTATAGAATTTTCCCTTTAGTTTAGTCGGGAAACTCTTGTCGCACAATATACCTGTGGCTGCTTTCCATCTACACCATCCTACTTGATCTCGGTGGGTCACATCACTGTCTAATTCCCCATCGCTCTGTACAAATGATCCTAAATACTTGAACTTCGTTACCTGCGGGACCACCTGCCCTTCAATTGTGATCTGTGCGTCTTCATTGTCGTTTATCCCACCAAAATCACAGTGGAGGTACTCCGTCTTAGATCGGCTAATTTTTAAACCTTTTGTCTCTAAGGTTGTTCGCCACTCCTCAAGCCTCATGTTTAGATCTTGTTTTTTCTCAGCAAGTAACACAATATCGTCTGCGAACATCATGCACCACGGGAGAGTCCCCTGAATCGACTTTGACAACTTATCCAAGACTACTGCAAAAAGAAACGGGCTCAACGCTGACCCCTGGTGAAGACCTACCTCTACAGGAAAGAAATCAGTATCCCCCACTGGCGCACGGACACTTGTTTCACTCCTGGTATACATTTCCATAATTATCTCTATGTATTTCCTGGGCACTCTTCTACCCTCCAAGCACTCCCAGAGCACCTGTCGTGGTACACTGTCGTAGGCCTTTTCTAGGTCAATAAACACCATATGTAGATCACGCTTCTTCTCCCTATACTTTTCCATTAATCTTCTTATAAGGTGCATTGCCTCTGTGGTGGAACGCCCCGGCATGAAGCCAAATTGGTTGACCGTAACCTGAGTTTCTCGTCTAAGTCTAACCTCAATCACTCTTTCCCATAGCTTCATAGTATGACTTAGTAGTTTGATTCCTCGGTAGTTACCACAACATTGGGCGTCTCCTTTGTTCTTATAGATAGGAACTACAATGCTGCTCCTCCACTGGTCTGGCATCTTACCTGATTTGAGAATACTATTGAACAGAGAAGTTAACCACATGACTCCTTCCTCCCCCAGACACTTCCACACCTCGATGGGTATGTTGTCTGGGCCAACCGCCTTATACCTTCCCATCCTCCTAAGTGCATCCTTCACCTCTTCTCGTGTGATCCGTCGGCAGTAGCAGTTATTCGATTGTTGTCGTTGAAAGTTTGTGTTGTCATGTTCTTCTTGGTAACCTAAAATAAAAAACAATCTTTTATATTTTTTCCGTCAACCTCGATTAATATTTTAATATTATATATTATACTAGTTTTTATCGCCCATATTACAGGGGCTATTTTACATTACTCGTTTTTAATATTTATATATTTTTTGGGTTTAATTTTATTTATTGTAATGAAATTTATAATATACTTAGAGTTTGATGATAAAAAAGTTTCACAATTAACTAAGATGTTATAACCCGGGTTAGTTATCTGGGTTGGTAAAACCTAAGACCCGCTTAATTTTTTTTACAATAAAATTGTTTATTAATTATAAATAATATTTAAAAAAAATCATATAATAATTTTTAGTATATCATATTTTATAGGATTTTCATATCAACAATTTTGTGAGAATAACTTTTAATTTAATAAGATGTTATAACCCGTTTAAGGAATATTTGGATTTGGGAAGATCCATACCCGTGAATTCGGGTCAAATGCATGAGAAAGCTCTATTTAAAAATCAAGCAAATATAATAACTCCAAAAAAAGGAGGAGCGACCACATCATGACATGTAGGATTTTTATGTTTTCGTTTATATATATATTATAGATAGGTATCGCAAATGTA
>NW_027506579.1:57500-84523 GCF_021521415.1 Bidens hawaiensis
GACGTTTGTATTTCCTTATAGAATACGAATGGCTGGAGCTAAGAAAGCAGCTGGAAAAGGAGGACGTAGGGGACGTCGTGGCAGGCCCCGCGTTGTCTGAGAATCGTCAGTGGAAGCAGCTACTAACAATGAAGGCGAAGGAAGTGCAGCCGGTCAAAATCTGAGTAATAACAAGGGAGTTCAACTGGATCCCGCGATTCAAACTACTATTGCTCAAGCGGGTAGCATCTGCTATGAAAAACATGAATCTCGAGAAGTCTGTTGGAGGCCGTGAAGGAACCGCTAAGAGGGCGGAAGGTGATGGTAAGAAGGATGAAGAAGGGGAGAGGGAAGAATCGAGCGCGGTTAAATCGGTGAAGGTGGATGATAGAAAAAGGGGCCGAGGTGGATGCAACTAAGTCTTTCAAAGGTTGTGATCCACCAAAGCTAACTGGCTTGGGAGACGCAATCGCTACTCTCCAATGGATAACCACGATGGAAAAAATTATCCGAATTAGTGAATGCCGTCCCGACCAAGCTGTAGGGTATGCTACCCAATCATTCGGTGAGGAGGCGATGTACTGGTGGGAGTCAGTTGAGTAGAGGACGAGTCGAGAAGAGATCAAGGCCTTGAGGTGGGACGATCTGAAAGAATTAGTGATGAAACGATTATGTGCTGATGCAGAGGTAGAGAAGGTTGAGATAAAGTTTTTGAGTCTGAAGGCGGGTAAGATGACACACCGCGAATACCTCACTGAATTCAGCCGTCTGTCAAGGTTGGTGCCAGATATGGTGGACACCGAGGCTAAGCGGATCAAATGTTACCTTAGGGGACTGCCGCAGAATGTTCATGTGTTGGTCAAGGCTGGTAGACCAGGTACTTTTGATTATGCTGTGGGGCCCGCAGAAACGGTTTATGAGGTCTTGACAGATGAGGTGGCTATGGAAGAGAAGAAGGAGAAGAAGTGGGTCGCGTCTGCCAAACGACCTGGTACTCAGATGTGGAACCCTAAGAACAAGCAACCGAGATTGTGGGAGAAAATGTCATGTAGGACGTGCGGAAAGATGCACGCTAGAGAGTGAAAGTGGGCCACTGGGTCTGAGGTGTGCTGCAAGTGTGGGAAGTCTCATGATGGGGAATGTAGATCAGGGTCAAATTCCTGTTACAAATGTGGTAAGATGGGGCACTTTGCTCAAGATTGCCATGAAAAGCCCGCGTGTTATAAGTGCGGACAGACAGGTCACTTGGCGAGGACTTGTACGAATGGTAAAGCTGGAGGGAGCGAGAAGAAAGATGTTGAACAAGGGAGGCCAAGGACTAGGGCCTATATGCTGACCCAAGAACAAGCCCGACATATTCCTGATGTCGTGACCAGTACGTTCTTAGTAAGCGGTATTTCTGCTTCAGTATTATTTGATTCGGGTGCGAATAGAAGTTTTGTAGCTACGACATTTAGTAAACTAGCTAAAATGAAATGTTGCCGAGTGTCTGAAACCTTCATAGTAGAAACCTCTAGTGACACCTCGGTGAAAATAATGAAAATGGTTTAGAATTGTAAAATAGAATTAGAGGGACATGAGTTCCCTGTTACCTTGTATTTTATGACCTTAGGAGGGTTTGATGTAGTGTTGTGGATGGATTGGTTGTGTGAATACGAAGCTTAGATAGTATGTAAGAGTAGTATAATAAAGTTAAAGTCATTGGACGGTAGTGCGGTGACGGTTTATGGTGGTACGAAAAGTTCAGGGTTTAATGTCATTTCAATGATGAAAGCGAATGTTTGTTAAGGCGAGGGTGTGGTGCCTACCTGGCGTATGTTGTCAACGCTACGGTCGAGACAAAAGAAATAATAGATGTTCCTATAGTGCGCGATTACCCAGAAATATTTCCTGAGGATATTTCGGGGTTGCCACCGGAGCGAGAGATAGAATTCCAGATATATTTAATACCAGGAGCCCAGCCTGTCGCGAAAGCACCTTACGGTCTAGCGCTGTCTGAGATGAAAGAATTGATGTCCCAACTGCAAGAACTCCTCGATAAAGGTTTCATAAGGCCAAGTGTTTCCACTTGGGATGCACCAGTGTTGTTCGTGAAGAAGAAGGATGGAAGTATGAGAATGTGCATAGACTATCGCGAGTTGAATAAGCTTACGGTAAAGAATAGATATCCTTTGCCAAGGATTGATGATCTGTTTGACCAACTGCAAGGTTCAAGTTGGTTCTCACGAATAGATCTCAGATCGGGCTATCATCAGCTGAAGGTGAAGGAGTCAGACATCCCAAGACGGCTTTCCGAACGCGGTATGGACACTACGAGTTCCTCGTAATGTCATTCGGTCTAACAAATGCTCTTGCGGCATTTATGGATATGATGAATAGGGTGTGTCAGCCAATGTTGGATAAGTCGGTTATTGTCTTCATCGACGATATATTAATTTTTTGAAAGAGCGAGTCTGATCATACTGAGCATCTGAGAGAGGTATTGGAGACTCTGAAGAATGAGAAGTTGTACGCTAAGTTTTAGAAATGCGCGTTCTGGCTACGGGAAGTGCAATTCCTAGGTCATGTGATTAATCCTGAAGGGATTACCGTGGACCCAACTAAGATTGAGGCGATAACCAATTGGAAGACTCCGCAGAACCCGACTGATTTACAAAGCTTCTTAGGGTTAGCTGGCTACTATAAGAGATTCTTCGAAGGTTTCTCCAAGATAGCTGCACCGTTGACCGATATGACCCGAAAGTCAATAGTATTCAGTTGGGGTAAGTTTCAAGAAGAGGCTTTTCAAGAGTTAAAGAAGAGACTCACGCAAGCTACAATCCTTGCTTTACCCGATGGTGACGAGGATTTGGTTGTCTGTACTGATGCTTCGCATCGTGGGTTAGGTTGCGTGTTGATACAACGAGGAAAGGTGATAGCTTACGCGTCTAGACAGTTGAAAGTCCATGAGAGTACTTATCTGACGCGTGATTTAGAGCTGGCAGCAGTAGTGCACGCTCTTAAGATATGGAGACATTATCTGTACGGTACTAAGTGTACCTGTCACACCCGGCCCTGAGCGGCGGAAACAGCCGGGCGCGCGCGGGTGGGGATTGATAATTAAGCACGGGCCATTGCAAACATTCAAAGATTTTCATTGCGCATGAAATGTTTAATACAATACATTACATTGTTTAAAAATTACATAAAAACATCCAAGTATAAAACTGTTGAAGATTTCCAAGCCATATCCCCTTGCGCGGCGGGAACAACCACGCGCATCGAAGGGATAGAACTAAAATCTTCCAAAAAAGCTAGTTTAGATGTTCAGCGTGAGGTGCTCTAAGTGTGACTCCATGCGCTACCTAATTATCTCCTGAAAGACACGTAAAAACATTTGAATCAGTATAAACTGAGTGAGTTCACAAGTTTTAGCAACTTGACAAATCGTATTGCATCATAATCATTCTGAAACATAATTCTGGTAGCATCACTAAAACACATGCTTGGTAAAACATAGTTCTATCAACATATTCTGATAAAATCGTTCCGCGGTTTACGCTGCGAACATTTCTGGGAACTGTGCTCGTCTATGCAAAGTGGCGCTGCCACTACGAGCTAAAATAAGTAATACCGTCCCGCGGGTTACGCGCGAACGTTTCTGGAAAATGTGCTCGTCCATGCAAAGTGGCGCTGCCACTACGAGCTAATCAATAATTCCGTCCCGCGGGTTACGCGCGGACGTTGTGCCGGAAAACAAGGCGCTCGTCCATGCAAAGAGGCGCGACCCCTACGAGCGGGCTCAAACCCATAGTACTGCCCCATGACCATACTAGGCACTCGTCCATGCAAAGAGGTGCGACCCCTACGAGTGGGTGGATCAAACCAGCAGTCCCTACCCTTAGAGTTCCAATGGTAAAGTGATCACTTACTCGAGTTCTAGCGCACATACATCGAAAACCTTAGATAACCGTTCGCATTGCTCATCATGAAATATAATTTAAACACATAATCGCTTGCATAGCTTGTAAGTATACCATGATAAAACATTATTTAGGTACGTGTCCCTCGCCCCGAAAACAGTTTAAAATAGTGAAAATAGTGAAAATAGGGGCTGTGAGACTCACCTGAGGTTCTTGTTAAGGGATTAATCGAGATTCGGGTTTTCTTGGTGTTGGCCTCGGAATCGAAGGTCTAGTAACAGGATCGGAAATGAAAACAACGGATGCTTGGGAGAGGATTAGTGCAAGTTTGTAGTTCTTTGAAGTGTGTTTTGGGTGATAATTTAGGTTACAAATTTATAGGCAAACTCAAGGGAACACAATCCCTTGCTTTAGGGGATTGAAATCTTTTCATATCTAAATGTAATGATGATAAAGTATGGAAGTTATTATTATTTACTTAAGAGTGGAGTGGTGGATAAAAGATTTTGATTTGATTTGGACAGAACATGCAGGTCTGGGGTTGGTGAGAATAGGGTGGCTGACAGTTGACTTTTCATGTTACAGTGTGCTTTTGTCAGTGTACAGTAAAAAGTGGAAAATCTCTGAAACACGCTACTGTTTCCTTTCGGGCGGGAGTAATCTCCTTATAACTGGAGAATAGACTAAGTGTTCTGTGCGCATCACTTTGTGCGCATAGCTTTCTGCGTGAAGGACATTTCTTTGCTGCGGGTAGGTGCGTAACCTTCTCGCAGTTAGGGACATTGAGTTTCATTTGTAGATTCTCCAGGGGGTCTTGGTATTTCAACATAGTGATCAGTCATGTTGAAGTCAATTCCATCTTGGAGCTTGACAAACTAGCTCTCAATGTTCCCGCCATGCGGGGAGGTTAGTTCCCTTCCGCACGCGCATAAACGATTTAGGATGCACCCGCCTTAGCATCATGCGGGATGGTCAACCCATAGACAACATAACGTTAAGTTACATGAAAACATAAAGCCAAAACATTCACGCATGGCGCATATAACATATGCTCACGCTGGTTCTTAACATGGTGCGCTCGCGCAGGGCGCACATAACAGATGCACGCGCTGACTAACATGGCGCGCTCGCGCAGGGCGCACATAACAGATGCACGCGCTGACTAACATGGCGCGCTCGCGCAGGGCGCACATAACAAATGCACGCGCTGACTAACATGGCGCGCTTAATATTCACAATCACCTAATTATTAGGTTGATTACTTAGTTTAAGGGGTTGGGAATTTACCGGGTGTCACATTCTCCCCTCGTTAATCGAATTTCGTCCCGAAATTTAGGAGACGTTGCTGGCAGAAGCCATGTTCTGAAAGAGGTGTGGGTATTTCATGCGCATCTGGTCTTCTCTTTCCCAAGTGAATTCAGGCCCACGCCTCGAGTTCCATTGAACCTTTACTAACTTGATTCTGCTTCTGCGCAACTTTTGTTCTTTCCAATCGGTTACTGCTATAGGTTCTTCTACGAAGTGCAGCTGTTTGTCGATGTGAATCTCTTCCAACGGCAAAATCAACGTTTCGTCAGATAGGCACTTTTTGAGGTTGGACACATGAAACGTATCATGAACTCCACTGAGTTCGGCGGGTAAACGGAGTTTATAAGCAACCGGACCGATCCTTTCCAGGATCTCAAATGGTCCAATGTAGCGTGGATTCAACTTTCCTCGCTTGCCGAAACGGGGGACTCCTTTCCATGGAGAGACTTTCAAAAGTACTTTATCCCCTACTTGAAATTCCAATGGTTTCCTTCGCACATCTGCGTAGCTCTTCTGTCTATCGCGCGCTGTCTTAAGGCGATCCCTTATCTGAAAAATCTTGTCTGTTGTTTCTTGGATCAATTCTGGACCAGTCATTTGCTTGTCACCCACTTCAGCCCAGCACAGTGGGGATCTACACTTGCGCCCATACAAAGCTTCGAACGGCGCAGCCTTAATGCTTGTGTGATAGCTATTGTTGTAAGAAAATTCAACCAATGGGAGGTGAGTATCCCAGCTACCTCCGAAATCGATTGCGCACGCGCGCAGCATATCTTCCAATGTCTGGATTGTTCGCTCGCTTTGCCCATCCGTTTGAGGATGATAAGCTGTACTCATATCAAGGCGAGTACCTAGAGCTCCTTGTAACGATCTCCAAAACCTTGATGTGAACCGACTATCTCTATCAGAAATGATGGACACTGGGACTCCATGTTTTGAAACTACTTCTCGAATATACAATCTGGCTAACTTTTCCATCTTATCGGTTTCCTTGATCGGCAGGAAGTGCGCTGACTTAGTTAGCCGATCTACAATAACCCAGATCGTGTCATAACCCCCAGGTGTCCTTGGCAGTTTGGTGATGAAGTCCATAGAGATTTGTTCCCACTTCCACATGGGAATTTCTGGCTGCTGAAGTAACCCCGACGGCTTCTGATATTCAGCCTTTACCTTTGAACACGTCAGGCACTTACTGACATACGTCGCGATGGCGCCTTTAAGATTGGGCCACCAATACAGCGTTTTAACATCTTGGTACATCTTGTCTGCGCCAGGATGTACGGAATACCGCGTCTTGTGAGCTTCGTTCAATACCTGTTCGCGCAATCCTCTCTTGAGAGGGACCCATATGCGGTTAGCGAAATATAGATTGCCGTTCTCTTTCAGTTCCAAATTCTTAACCATACCCCCAAGGCATTCGTTTTTAACAAACTCTGGTTTCAAGGCTTCTTGCTGAGCGTCTCGGATGCGGGTAGAGAGATCTGCGTGAATGGTCAACCTTAGAGCCTTGACTCGTAGCGTTTTTATTCGCTCCTTCCTACTTAGCGCGTCTGCTACCACATTCGCCTTTCCAGGGTGGTACTTGATTTCACAATCATAATCGTTCAACAATTCAACCCATCTTCGTTGCCTCATGTTTAAATCCTTTTGATCAAATATATGTTGAAGGCTCTTGTGATCCGTAAAGATTACACACTTTGTACCATGGAGGTAATGGCGCCAAATCTTTAGCGCGAAGACAACCGCTCCAAGTTCTAAATCATGCGTTGTGTAGTTCTTTTCATTGGTCTTGAGTTGGCGCGAGGCATACGCTATGACTTTGTCTCGCTGCATAAGGACACATCCGAGTCCTTGATGTGAAGCGTCGCAGTAAACGACGATGTCATCCGTCCCCTCGGGCAGAGACAAAATTGGCGCACTACATAACTTCTGTTTCAACATTTGAAATGCTGTTTCCTGATTTTCGCCCCAAACAAACTTCTTGTCTTTCTGAGTTAGCGCGGTCAGAGGTAGAGCTATTTTGGAGAAGTTCTCAATGAAGCGTCGATAGTAGCCAGCTAGCCCTAGGAATTGCCTCACCTCAGTTGGGGTTTTTGGCGCTTCCCAGTTTTCGATGGCCTTGACTTTAGAAGGATCAACGTGTATTCCTTTCTCGTTTACAACGTGACCGAGAAAATGAACTTCTCTAAGCCAAAACTCACATTTGGAAAACTTCGCATACAACTTTTCTTTCCTCAACAATTCCAAAATCAATCTCAGGTGTTGCTCATGCTCGGCCTTGGTCCGAGAGTAAATCAGAATATCATCTATAAACACAATCACAAACTTGTCCAAGTATGGTTTGCACACGCGGTTCATCAGATCCATGAATACAGCCGGCGCATTAGTTAGCCCGAAAGGCATCACTAAGAACTCATAATGGCCGTATCTAGTTCGGAAGGCTGTTTTCGGCACATCTTCCTCATGGACCCTAAGTTGGTGGTATCCGGACCGTAGATCTATTTTCGAATAATAACTGGATCCCTGCAACTGGTCAAATAAGTCGTCAATCCTCGGTAAAGGGTACCGATTCTTGACTGTCAGCTTGTTCAGCTCCCTGTAGTCAATACACATCCGGAAGGAACCATCCTTCTTCTTAACAAACAGTACTGGAGCTCCCCAAGGTGAAAAGCTTGGGCGTATGAAACCCTTATCCAATAGTTCCTGTAACTGATTGGATAGCTCTTGCATCTCAGATGGAGCTAATCGATAAGGCGCTCGAGCTACTGGCGCAGCTCCTGGGACTAAATCAATACGAAATTCTACTTGTCGCGGCTGCGGCAATCCGGGCAAATCTTCAGGAAAAACTTCTGGAAATTCGCGCACTACTGGTAAGTCTTCAATTCTTCGCTCATCACCTTTCTTCTCTACTACATGCGCCAGGAAGGCGTAGCACCCTTTCCTTAGGCACTTACGCGCCTTTAGGCACGAAATCAGTTTCGTCGCAACTCCCCTTCTTTCCCCTTGAATTACCAAGGTTTCTCCGTTCAACAGTGGGATCCGAACCTGCTTCTCATGGCAAATAACTTCCGCGTGGTTCTCGACTAACCAATCCATACCTACCACAATGTCAAAACTTCCCAAGTCTATTGGCAACAAGTTAATATTGAACCCGTGACCTCCCATGACTATTACACATTCTTCAGTTCTTTCGTTCGCGCATAACTGCCTACCATTGGCTAGTTCTATAGTATAAGGCGTGTCTAGCCTACTGGTTGCTAAGCCTAGGGAGTTTTTAAACTCAGCAGATATAAAACTTAGGTCAGCGCCAGTATCAAATAAGACAGATGCAAAATGTCCGTTAAGCAAAAACGTACCGGTTACCACATTCGGCTCTTCTTTAGCTTCGCCTGCGCCGATCACAAAAGCTCTCCCGCGAGCTTGGTTCCCCTTTTGCGGGCAATCCCGACTAAAATGCCCTGGCTTTCCGCATGCGTAGCAGTTGTCACTGGCTCCAGCTTCTCTGACACGGCAATTCATTGTCTTGTGCCCTGGTCTGCCACATTTGGCACATTCGATTCTTGCGCATTCACCCTCGGTGGTGAGAGTTCCATTTCCTCTTGGGATCAGAGGTTCGCTGCTCGGTTCCGCGCGTAGTTAACATACCCGCACGGACCGTATCCCTTGTAAGGGTGATGGCCCGCGCTACCGCCTCATCAAAGGTTGGAGGCGCTGCGGCGTTGAGCGGAACCCTAACAACAGGAGGTAACCCAAAAATATACCTCTCGATCTTCTTTTCCTCCGTGTTTGCCATATCTGGCACCAACTGGCAAAGTTCGTTGAACCGGTTGTTGTAGGCGTCGATATCCGTTCCTACCATGGTGTGGTTCCAGAATTCCTGTTGTAGGCTCTGGATTTCTGCGCGAGAGCAGAACTTTCTCATCAACATCTCCTTCAGTTCCTCCCAGGTCTTGTGGAGAGCAACTTCTCGCCCCAATGTTTTCGTTTGAAGCTTCCACCAAGACGAAGCTGCTTCCTGGAACATGCAGGTCGCGTAAAGGACCTTCTGGTTCTCACTACATCCGCTAATGGAGAGAACTGTCTCCATCTTGTCAATCCAGTTGTAGAGCCCAATGGCCCCTTCGGTTCCCTTGAATGGCCAAGGCTTACAGGCCATGAATGTCTTATAGGAGCATCCTTTGTCCAAGGCTCCTGATTCGGGATCTGGGGTCTCATTCTGACGACCCTGACTTGATTCGGCCTTGCTGGCCTCATGAGTCGCAATCGCCTGCGCGATTATTTCCGCGAGTTCCTCGGGGGTCATGGTAATTCCTTTGGCTTTAGTTGGAGGCATTCTCGCTTTAAAAGAGTGGAAATATATTAAACTTAGCGCATGTACTCTGAGCACATAATGTTATCATTATTTACTAGACAGTGTGACCCGTGTTCCTAAGTGTGTGTATAGTTTCTTTTGAAAATATTTTCTTTGAAAAATATTTCATGCGATTCCCCAACGGTTATAGTCTAGGTTAAAACTTCTTTTCCTAGTTCGCTATAACCAGTGCTCTGATACCAATCTGTCACACCCGGCCCTGAGCGGCGGAAACAGCCGGGCGCGCGCGGGTGGGGATTGATAATTAAGCACGGGCCATTGCAAACATTCAAAGATTTTCATTGCGCATGAAATGTTTAATACAATACATTACATTGTTTAAAAATTACATAAAAACATCCAAGTATAAAACTGTTGAAGATTTCCAAGCCATATCCCCTTGCGCGGCGGGAACAACCACGCGCATCGAAGGGATAGAACTAAAATCTTCCAAAAAAGCTAGTTTAGATGTTCAGCGTGAGGTGCTCTAAGTGTGACTCCATGCGCTACCTAATTATCTCCTGAAAGACACGTAAAAACATTTGAATCAGTATAAACTGAGTGAGTTCACAAGTTTTAGCAACTTGACAAATCGTATTGCATCATAATCATTCTGAAACATAATTCTGGTAGCATCACTAAAACACATGCTTGGTAAAACATAGTTCTATCAACATATTCTGATAAAATCGTTCCGCGGTTTACGCGCGAACATTTCTGGGAACTGTGCTCGTCTATGCAAAGTGGCGCTGCCACTACGAGCTAAAATAAGTAATACCGTCCCGCGGGTTACGCGCGAACGTTTCTGGAAAATGTGCTCGTCCATGCAAAGTGGCGCTGCCACTACGAGCTAATCAATAATTCCGTCCCGCGGGTTACGCGCGGACGTTGTGCCGGAAAACAAGGCGCTCGTCCATGCAAAGAGGCGCGACCCCTACGAGCGGGCTCAAACCCATAGTACTGCCCCATGACCATACTAGGCACTCGTCCATGCAAAGAGGTGCGACCCCTACGAGTGGGTGGATCAAACCAGCAGTCCCTACCCTTAGAGTTCCAATGGTAAAGTGACCACTTACTCGAGTTCTAGCGCACATACATCGAAAACCTTAGATAACCGTTCGCATTGCTCATCATGAAATATAATTTAAACACATAATCGCTTGCATAGCTTGTAAGTATACCATGATAAAACATTATTTAGGTACGTGTCCCTCGCCCCGAAAACAGTTTAAAATAGTGAAAATAGTGAAAATAGGGGCTGTGAGACTCACCTGAGGTTCTTGTTAAGGGATTAATCGAGATTCGGGTTTTCTTGGTGTTGGCCTCGGAATCGAAGGTCTAGTAACAGGATCGGAAATGAAAACAACGGATGCTTGGGAGAGGATTAGTGCAAGTTTGTAGTTCTTTGAAGTGTGTTTTGGGTGATAATTTAGGTTACAAATTTATAGGCAAACTCAAGGGAACACAATCCCTTGCTTTAGGGGATTGAAATCTTTTCATATCTAAATGTAATGATGATAAAGTATGGAAGTTATTATTATTTACTTAAGAGTGGAGTGGTGGATAAAAGATTTTGATTTGATTTGGACAGAACATGCAGGTCTGGGGTTGGTGAGAATAGGGTGGCTGACAGTTGACTTTTCATGTTACAGTGTGCTTTTGTCAGTGTACAGTAAAAAGTGAAAAATCTCTGAAACACGCTACTGTTTCCTTTCGGGCGGGAGTAATCTCCTTATAACTGGAGAATAGACTAAGTGTTCTGTGCGCATCACTTTGTGCGCATAGCTTTCTGCGTGAAGGACATTTCTTTGCTGCGGGTAGGTGCGTAACCTTCTCGCAGTTAGGGACATTGAGTTTCATTTGTAGATTCTCCAGGGGGTCTTGGTATTTCAACATAGTGATAAGTCATGTTGAAGTCAATTCCATCTTGGAGCTTGACAAACTAGCTCTCAATGTTCCCGCCATGCGGGGAGGTTAGTTCCCTTCCGCACGCGTATAAACGATTTAGGATGCACCCGCCTTAGCATCATGCGGGATGGTCAACCCATAGACAACATAACGTCAAGTTACATGAAAACATAAAGCCAAAACATTCACGCATGGCGCATATAACATATGCTCACGCTGGTTCTTAACATGGTGCGCTCGCGCAGGGCGCACATAACAGATGCACGCGCTGACTAACATGGCGCGCTCGCGCAGGGCGCACATAACAGATGCACGCGCTGACTAACATGGCGCGCTCGCGCAGGGCGCACATAACAAATGCACGCGCTGACTAACATGGCGCGCTTAATATTCACAATCACCTAATTATTAGGTTGATTACTTAGTTTAAGGGGTTGGGAATTTACCGGGTGTCACAGTACCATTTACACAGATCATAAGAGTTTAAAGTACTTCTTCGAGCAGAAAGAATTGAACATGAGACGGAGAAGATGGTTGGAGTTGATAAAGGATTATGACTGCGACATTAAGTACTATCCTGGTAAAGCTAATGTGGTCGCCGATACGCTAAGCCGTAAGAATGAGGAAGTCATTGCAATAGTGAAGTCATACCAGTTGATTATGAACTCAAGTCTATTTGAAGAAATCGTCAAAGTGCAATCAGAGGTGCTGGTAGATGAAGGGCTAGTGAAGAAAGAAAGAATTTTCGGTCAGCAAGACGAGTTGGTGGAATACATGCATGATGTTAAGACTAGGTTTGACCGTATGTGGATTCCACGCCATGGAGATCTCAGAGGTCGAATCTTAGATGAAGCTCATAAGTCAAGATATTCTATTCATCCAGGAGCTACAAAGATGTACCAAGATTTGAGAAGAGATTATTGGTGGTCGGGTATGAAGAATGATGTAGTAGATTATGTCAGTAATTGCTTAACTTGCTTGAAAGTTAAAGCAGAGCACCAATAGCCTTATGGGAAAATGCAACCGCTTGAGATACCTTAATGGAAATGGGAACACATCACCATGGATTTCATAACTAAGCTACCTCGTGCAGCTAAGCATCATGATACCATCTGGGTGATTGTGGACCGTTTGACCAAGAGTGCTCACTTTCTGCATATACGAGAGGCTATCTCGTCAGAGACGTTAGCAAGCTTGTTCATTAAAGAGGTTGTATCTAAGCATGGAGTGCCGTTATCGATCATATTTGATACAGATACTCGGTTTACTTCGAAGTTTTGGAAGAAGTTCCATGAAGCCATGGGAACAAGATTAAACATCGGTACGGTGTATCATCCTCAAAGAGATGGCCTGTCCAAAAGGACGATCCAAACCCTTGAGGATACGCTACGTGCTTGCGTTCTAGATTTTGGAGGAAGTTGGGAAGATCATCTTCATTTAGCTGAGTTCTCTTATAACAACAGCTACCATTCAAGTATTGGTATGCCGCCGTTTGAGATTCTTTACGGTAGATGATGTAGAACCCCGGTATGTTGAGGAGAGATTGGTCAGAAAGAGATGGGAAGGCTAGAAGTGGTTCAGATTAAGGCTAGGATGAAAGTTGCTCAAGATAAACAGAATTCGTATGCCGATAAGCGGCGATGACCAATTGAGTTTAACGTTGGCAACAATGTGATGCTCAAGGTCTCGCCTTGGAAAGGAATCATTCAATTCAGAAAGGGAGGAAAGTTGAGTCCAAGGTACATTGGTCCGTTTAAAATTTTAGATCGTGTGGGTGAAGTAGCCTATAAGCTGGATTTGCCCGATGAGTTAGAGGGAATTCACTCAACCTTCCATGTTTCTCATCTAAGAAAATGTCTGGCTAATGACCCGTCTCACGTGCCATTAATGGACATTGAGGTTGATGAACAATTGAACTACATTGAGCAACCAATCGAGATAGTTGACCGTAAGGAAAAGCAGCTTCGTCATAAAGTTATCCCACTAGTGAAAGTGATATGGAAGCATCGCAAGGGATTGGATGCTACATGGGAAGTTGAAGAAGAGATGCGCAAATTTTATCCAAAATTGTTTATGTAATAGTTAGGTTTCGGGGACGAAACTTCTTTAAGGAGGGAAAACTAACATCCAGTTTTTCGAGTTTTGGTTAATAAATGAAATATGAGTTATTATGAGTCGGGATAGTGTTGGGTAAATGGATATGGGTTATGGACTTGGGTTTTGAAAGAAAGAAGGAAAGACCATGGGCTTAAGGCCATGATCAATAAATATATATACCTTTAATCACCCATTTAGTTTCATTTCAAACATATTCCATACACCATCAAAACACACACTTAAGCTCTCTCTCTAGTCTCTCTCTCTCTCTCTCTCTCTAGCCGAACATAGAAGAAGAATCTATCCCGACCTAAGGTAATGATAGTATGATGTTAAACCCGTTAGTTATGGTCACGAAACGACGAGCCGAGACCATTAAACCGTTTAAGCCACAAGATCCGAATGGAATCGGGTATAAACCGAACCTAAGATGAGATTAGGGATCACCCTAGCTCAGATCTAGATCGAACGGGACGAAAAACGGTGAAAAACGAGTTAAAACCCGTTTTTCCGGCGAATCCGCGGTTTTTCGGCGACGGCGCCGGAAAAGGTAATACGATGAACGGAATGTCAGATAATGTTTCTGACATTCTCAGGTGAGTTTCTAGCCCCACTTCCTTGTTATGTTTTCGGGGCTGTGTGCATACTCGATGTGATAGTTAATACACTTACCTTTGGTGGTAAGTGTATGCCTTGTATGATTTATGTATGATGATTGCTTGACGGTGTGTGAACGATCCTCGGATATTGCATGTGCCGTCAAGTGGTAGTTAAAGGTATGATTGATATGTGTGATGTATGAATGATGTATGTATGAATATATATGATGTATGAATAATGTAGGTATGATATGTTGATGGTACGTGAACGCTCTTCGGAGATTGCACGTATTGTCAAGGAAAGTATGTAAAGGACATGTATGTTATAGTAGTACGAATGTAGGGAACCGACCCTAATAGTATCGGTGAATGATAGGAACCAACCCTAATAGTATCGGCGAATGTAAGGAACCGACCCTAATAATATCGGCGAAGTTAATAGGGCGAAATGCTCTTTAAAACGTATATGTACGAATGGAAGTATTACGTAAGTATGAAAGAAAGGAGGAAAGTACGAATGTATGTAACATGTAAGTAAATATGAAGTATGTACCTTTGGGTGCATATGTCAGTATGAGAATGTATTGTATGTCGTCTGATTAACTAGAACTCACTTAGCGTAGCTGACTTTTAGTATGCACGCAGGTGAGTAGAATGAGGCAACATGCTTGAGGGGAAGCACATGGCATGGTTTTGAAGGCACTGGCATCTCAATGAAGTGTTATGTTATGATATTTAAAAGACAATGTTTTATGTTTATATAATTGAAATGCTTGTTAAGACAAGGATTAATGGTCATGTAATAGTAATGGTTTGAATGTCTTAATATTCCGCGAATGTTTTTATTAACTCTGATCGTATGAACTGTGTTTATGAGTAAATCCAACGTTCAAACGTGAGGCACCGGTAATGGGGCCTTACAACATTATTTTATATATATGCTACGGGTACATCTATTCGAAGTTGACACAAGAAAAAGACATTAGAACTTAGGTATTTCAATAAATGGACAAGTTGTTAAATTGTTCTTGTATTTTCCGTGTATTTCTTGTTATAAATTTGTGTACTTGATGTTTAAATTAATTAATGATAATATTGTCACTTAATAGTGTCACGTGTATTTGATCAATCTGTACATCACACTTAGGCGTTTCTGCTTTAGCTGGGGTGTTACATCAATCTATTTAGCAAAACCGAAGGTAAACATTTGCATCATATTTTAAACAAAAATAAATAAATAACGCTATTAATTAATGCTGATTATTTCAATATATTGAGCTGAACGGCACAAAAGATAACAAACTGATCATACGGTCTATAATGAACTACTTCTTTAATCGAAGACTATAAGACATAAATATCTTAATGTATTTCCATTTAGGGGTGTGAACACGTAAATATGTTCATCAAAACCACATGTAAATATTTACATCAAATTTTAACAAATCAAATAATTTAACTCCTGAAATTAATGCTCGTTAATTCAGTAAATGAACTAAACAAGCTCATTGTACGGTCGGCAATGAACAACATCTTATTCAAATGCTATTATACATAAATATCTTATTGCGTTTCCATTAGGAGTGTGAATATCATGCATGGCACAAACCTTACAAGAATTTGCGGGTTTGGATTTGATACAAACGAGTTTCAGTCATTTTCGGATCCACCTGCGAACCTGTTTATCTAAACAAGTCGTATATGTGTTAGCTTGTGATGGGTTCACAGGGCTGACCCATTTATCTACTCCTTGTATCTTAATAATGTGTTTACATCAACCCCGATGAAAAGGTACATTATGTGGCAAATAAACCAAATATATGAACACTATAAATTAGGGTGTTGCTAAACATCCCCCCCCCCCCTCAATTTTACTAAACATATCCACTTCCTCAAGTTTTGCATTAATACGATTTAAACCTTCTTGTTTTTCCTTTACCATTTCGTTATCTTATATTATCATCATTATTGTAAAAAGTTTTTTATTCTTTAAAGAGTTTTTCTTTAGAGTGTTTTAATCAAGTTTTTTTAAAAGTGTTTTAATAATTTAGAGTATGTTTTTTTAATAATTTTTAAAGATAGCTTACATTTTTTTAAAATAAATCGCATTGTTATTAATCACTATATGATATTAAACAACATCGACTTAATCAACAAGTTCGTTATTTTCTAATGTGACAATAACCTTATACGCCCCGAACCTAACAAATTATATTCAAATAATTATTTTGTCAGGCCTGTAACATCCTAAATTTTATAATAATAAATAAAGGAAAATTATGTTGAGAAACGTGTGTTAATATTTAAGTAAGATTATAATAAGGAGAATGACTTGGGTGGGGAAAAATGGAATAAGAGATGGGATAGGCCTTAAGTCCATGGGCTTAAGAGAGTATAAATACTCCCTTAAACCTCCCTAAAACCCTAAATCCCACATTCTTATCCATCTTATTCTCTACACACTCCAAAAACACACACACAAACACCCTGGAGGGCCGTAGGCAAGAAAGGAGAGATCCAAGATCAAACCTAGCCTAAATCTTGATAGATCTTTGATATACAAGCAAAATACAAGGTTGTAGTTCATCACCAAGCTAAACCATAACCTAAAAACGAGTAAAGGTACGTTCTTTATCCTTAAAGGTTATGTTTTTATGAACGGTTTGCTATGAAAATTGACCCTAGAGTAGGTCGGGTATAAACGAACCATAAAGTTATAAACTTGAGGTTTAAAATGGATTTGACGAACTTATGGTTATGTACGGCTCGTTTAAAGAAACCCTAGTTCTAGCTTAAAGTTTTGGACCATAAAGGTCCAAGCTTTATGGCCAATGACGGTTAAGAAAACGTCCATGAGCTGAAACTGAGCCATAATAAGATGTTAGGGTTAAAAACGAGTAAAAAATAATGATATTAAAGGACCAACCCGTGGCCAAGTATTCAGATCATTCGCTTACTTTTGATAAGTTCGCTTACTTTTTGTAAACTCGCTTACTTTGATAAGTTCGCTTACTTTTGATAAGTTCGCTTACTTTTGATAGCTAGCTTACTTTTGATAGCTCGCTTACTTTTGATAGCTCGATTACTTTTATGGGACTCGATTACAATTTCCAAATTCGCTTACAAATGCAATAGCCGATTACAATGGGTGATTTTCTTACTTTGTGAAAATTGATTACATTTGTGAAACTCGATTACAATACCCTTACTAGATTAAAAATGGGTCATTAGATTACAATGTGTCATTGGATTACAGTCTATCATTAGATTACAATGTATCATTGGATTACAATCTATCATTAGATTACAATGTATCATTGGATTACAATCTATCATTAGATTGCAATGTATCATTGGATTACAATCTATCATTAGATAACAATGTATCATTTGATTACAATCTATCATCTATACTATCTTAAAATGCATATAGGATGGGCATATTGGTAATTTGACCAAAAATGTGTTAAAATTAAGAGGTGCAACATAAATAAGCATTGTGTACCAGTGTTTTAAGCACCTGAAAAGAACATAGTTGAAACTACGCGGTCTTCAATCCAAAATTCAAATTTCAAAACCTAAAATCTCACGATACAAAACACACATATAGATAATAGAGACTAGCAGAGAGAAATGGGCACCACAAGAGACCCTAAATTGCATCCAACCATCTAACCATACTGAACTCGTTGAATGGGAGTAACAATCGATCATATGGTACCTGTCTTACATTTGATTTGGGTTAAATTCGAGAAAGCGTGAGGAATCGTCAACCTAGGGTTCTGATTGCGACTTTGAGAGGTATGTTTTATGGTTTTCTTAGGTTCAGTTAATGATTTTAATCGATAGACACGATCTATATCCATATTTTGAAGGTGTAATTGGTGTTTAAAGGGACCTATCGAAGCTCCTAAGGGTTAGATTGAAGACAACCATATTTAAGGAGGTAGGGTTTTCATACTTTTATTTTCAATAGTCTCATGATTCTTCTTGGATGTTCATAGCATATTATTTATGACAACTAAAATTTGTTAAGAAGATTTTAATTCATTACATTTAGGTTTAACTTGTTGAAATCTGATATAGGACTTTGACTATAACATGTATGAGCTGGATACTCTAGCTTTATTCATCGTCTTCAACATCCCATGCCATCTCAAGGATGTCTAGGGTTTTTATAGGTTCACCCCCCCCCTAATTAATCACGTTTATATAATTAACTAATTTATTTAATTTTTAAATCATACAACTTTGTAGTGTTGCTGAAATCAGTTTGCAGGTACCGTTTGAATGAATATTGGAGTTCAATTCACCATTTTGAGGCAAATACATTGTGCAACATAATTGACATAAAACGCTAAGTGTTTGCTCTTTTTGATGTCTGCTAACCATCGTATTTACATATTAGGGTTTTTAAATTCAATTGTTTTATGAGTTTTAGGTTGGGTAAGAAAGATTGAAAATTATATTTTAGAGTTTATCTTGTTTTTTATTCAAGATTTATTTGTCATTTTTTTTTCATGTTGGTGGTAATATCTACATAGAGGCCAAATTATTAGTTGAGAAGGCATGGGTAACTCATGGAATCAACAAGAGCTTGTATTTTGTTTGCTGAAGAAAGGATATGGAATGGAATGTGAGGCTTTTATGTTCTTGTGCAGTTGCGTGTAGGTGGTCTCTTGAGGCTTTTGTGTATGAAGATTTCAGATGGTCCTATGTCTACTTGTAGAAAGGTAAAACGTTAACTTGACTGAATTTTATGCTTTATTTTTCTGGGAATTGTTGTTCTCTACTCTTTTTAAGCTATATAGAAATGAAGAATAATATATAGATGTTGGATTTTTAATTGTAATTTTAGTTTGAGTTCATGTTTATTGTGACATTCGTCAATTTTGGGTCCGATTCGTTTTCGTTATTTTATTCATATACTATAAATCGACCCGTTTTGTAAACCGAAACTCATGATATATAAAATATTGGATTTTTATGTTACCAAATCATTCCCATTTATTAAATTTGAAAAACCTCTTTTACGTATTCGAAAACACATTTAAAACGAGCAAAATACATCAAAAACGAACTTCTGGACGCGAAACGAACTACGGTAGACGAACTGGAACAGCCCCCCCTGGGCACGCCGCGCTGCGCGACCAGGGCAAGAGAGGCCGTCACGCGGTGCGAGCTGCATCAGAGCAGCAAACGGTTTTTGTTGTTTTGTGCTTGTTTTTTTATCCTTTTTGCATGAAACTTCTTGTGTTTAACACCTATATTTGACCACCAATATTACCCTATATATACACAATCTTCCCCCTCATTTACACCTGCTACAACTTCAATTTCTCTCTCAAACATCAAAGATTCAAGGTTAATATTATTGTGTTCTTGAAGGTTTGACTTCTAAAAGTCAAACTGAGTTTAATCTTTCATTTTAATTTGTTTATCTAACCTTATTAATACTTGTTTATGGTGGAAAAACATATATATAATATAATACTTCTTGTTACCTTTGGTAGTTACTTCTCCGGCTCGGGTCGGTGAGGTTTCAGACCTTGTAAGGCAATGCTTCATTGAGAACTTCGTATTCTTGATATATATATACTTATCTAACTTTATTATTGCTTACTAACCATGCTTAATTTCTGCTCATTTTAGTTTGTTAATCACATGTACAAGTCTTGGGTATGTGGAGACCATCTATGAACTCATTGTGAGATGGAACCGAACCGAACCAAACCGAACTTTTGATAAAAAGACTTGTTGAGTTTTTAGTTGTAGAACTTAAATATTTTCATTTGTACATTATTATACAATATCTATGATATATGGGTATGTGGAATCCATCTATGAACTTGTTGTGAGATGGAAACCGAACCGATCCGATTTTTATTCGCTTAAGACACACAAGTGTGTTTTTAGCTGTCAAGACTTGTATCTTTCTTTAAAAGTAGTTTACAAACTGATTTTAATTATTTTCTTAAGTACTTGGAATTGTTGGATCCAACTTGATTTTATAACAAAGTTTGGACTGACAAAACCGAACACTCGCTTAACAAACGTTATTAGTTCTAAAACAATAGAACTATATACTTGGTTAAGTCTTATTAAATTTTATTGAGTTATCTCATAATATTCATTATTTTGGAATGTTGACTTTGGGTTTGACCAATTATCAAGACCCGAACCAACAACCCGAAACACTCGTTAAAACCCGTTTTAGTATCTTTATTCCAAAGGGATTTGCATTCTTGCATTTTTACCCACCTTATTACTTAACATAGGTTGAGTAACTATTAAGGTTAGATACTTTAACCCAGTTTCGAGCAAACTTACATTTTTAAAGGGTTATTATTAAAAATTCATAAATATTTACATTTTAAACCTTAAACTTTAATCGTTTACATTTCTCAACATTTATTTTATTTAAAGACCTTCATGACAACCTTTTTAATTCAAGACTTCCTTTCACCTAGGCTTTGCCCGTTAAACTCCATCCACCCGGTTATTCATCTTTTGCCGATCAAGTTTTATACTTTAACGTGAGTACTTTCATACCCCGTTTACCATCTTTTGTTTTCTGGGTGGCATTTCATACTTATTCAACTAAATATTTTACACTTGAATCATAAACCACAAACGTTCTTGTATACTTTACTTAAATACTTGCTCGATTTGGTGTTCTATGATTATATGCCTACGTGTTTATCTGGTTGGTGGAAGTCTATAAATCCTAGACTACTTGGCATCCCTGTAACATCCCGTTTTTCTAAGTTTTGGTTAATAAATGAAAGTACGAGTTATTATGAGTCGGGCTAGTGTTGGGTAAATGGATAAGGGTTATGGACTTGGGTTATGAAAGAAAGAAAGAAGGAAAGACCATGGGCTTAAGCCCATGATCAATATATATATATATATACCTTTAATCACCCATTTAATTTCATTTCACACATATTCCATACACCATCAAAACACACACTTAAGCTCTATCTCTAGTCTCCCTCTCTCTCTAGCCGAACATAGAAGAAGAATCAATCCCGACCTAAAGTATTGATTGTATGATGTTAAACACGTTAGTTATGGTCACGAAACGATGAGCCGACACCGTTAAACCGTTTAAGTCACGAGATCCGGATGGAACCGGGTATTAACCGAACCTAAGATGAATTTAGGGATCACCCTAACTCAGATATGGATCGAATGGGACGAAAAACAGTGAAAACGGTGGTGAAATAAGCGAGATCTCGCTTTTCCAGCGAGATCCCGATTTTCCGGCAGAGGCGACGCCGGGAAAACGTGTACGAGGTTCAGAGAATGTTTCTGACATTCTCTTACCTAACCCTAATTCGTTAACAGAAAGTTAACGAACTAGGGGTGATTCGTCATGTAATTTGTTAATGAAATCTTAATGAACTAGCCTTAGTTCGTATCCAGATTCGTTAAGGAAAAGATAACGAACTAGCCCCAATTCGTTATAGTCATTCGTTAAAGGAGATAACGAATTAGAAGGTCCAATTCGCTACTTGGACTGGTTCGCTATATGGAGTGATTCGTTAAGAATCCAGTTCGTTATAAGTCCAATTCGTTTAAATAACCAGTTCGTTAAAGGTTTCAATTCGTAACAAGAACCGGTTCGCTACGATAAGCCAATTTGTTAAGAACCAAGTAACGAATCAAAAGTTTGATAAATGACAGAATGGTCCCTGAACTTAGAAAAAGAATGATTTAATTACAAAGAAGCCCTTGAACTTTTAAGTAGCAAATTAATTAATAGAGCGAAATGCTCCTAAAACATATATGTACGAATGGAAGTATTAGGTAAGTATGAAAGAAATGACGAAAGTTCGAATGTATGTACGCATGTAAGTAAATATGATGGTGTGTACCTTCGGGTGCCTATGTCAGTATGTGGATGTATTGTATGTCATCTGATTAACTAGAACTCACTCAGCGTAGCTGACTTTTAGTATGCACGCAGGTGAGTAGAATGAGGCAACTTGCTTGAGGGGAAGCACATGGCATGGATTTGAAGACACTAGCATCTCAATGAAGTGTTATGTTATGATGTTTTAAAAGACAATGTTTTAGGTTTAAATAATTTGAATGCCCATTAAGACAAGAAAGGATGGTTATGTAATATAATGGTTTGAATGTTTTAATATTCCGTGAATGTTTTTATTAACTCTGATATTATGAACTGTTTTTATGAGTAAATCTAACGTAGAAGTGAGGCACCGGTAACGGGGCCTTACAAGTTGGTATTAGAGAAAAGTTTGAGATATTTAAGCATCCTACATGCTTAGACTCGAACAAAGAATGGGACTAAAGTAAGAAAAGGAAAGAAGATGCCAGTACGAGAATGTCATGTGTCACTCAAGCAAGCCAAGTAAAGGTAAATTATATGATTAAATTCACATGTAAAGTAGAATGATGAATGGATGTTTGCGTAATTGCTAAATAAATAATGTATGAATACTAGCTTAATTGCAAGGGATATGAGTGTATGATGATATGAACTGTTTAAGTGTCTAACTGTTAGAAATAGAACTAGCACAAATAGACTCATAAGAGGAAATGTATAGGACACGGAAACTAACGTCATCAGCTAATCACAGCTGGCCACTATTATTACCTGTTAGCCTTACTATCCTTGTACTAAATGGTTCCTTAAGTGATGACGTTTGTGTTTCCTTATAGAATACGAATGGCTGGAACTAAGAAAGCTGCTGGAAAAGGAGGGCGTACAGGACGTCGTGGTAGGCCACATTTTGTCCGAGAACTGTTAGTAGAGTCAGCCACAAACAATGAAGACGAAGGAAGTGCAGCTGGTCGAAATCCGAGTAACAACGAGGGAGTTCAGGTGGATCCCACAATTCAAACTGCCATTGCTCAAGCGGGTAGCAGCTGCTGTGAAAAACATGAATCCCGAGAAGGCTGTTGGAGGCCGTGATGGAACCACTGAGAGAGCAGAAGGTGATGGTAAGAAGGATGATGAAGGGGGGAGAAAAGAATCGAGCGTGGTTAAATCGGTGAAGGTGGATGATAGAAAAAGGGGCTGTGGTGGATGCAACTATAAGTATTTCAAATGCTGTGATCCACCAAAGCTAACTGGCTTGGGAGACGCAATCGCTACTCTCCAATGGATAACCGCGATGGACAAAATTATCCGAATTAGTGAATGCCGTCCCGACCAAGCGGTGGGGTATGCTACCCAATCATTCGGTGAGGAGGTGATGTACTGGTGGGAGACAGTTGAGCAGAGGAAGAGTCGAGAAGAGATCAAGGCCTTGAGATGGGACGTTCTGAAGGAGTTAGTGATGAAACGATTTTGTGCTGATGCAGAGGTTGAGAAGGCTGAGATGAAGTTCTTGAGTCTGAAGGCGGGTAAGATGACGCACCGCGAATACCTCACTGAATTCAACCATCTGTCAAGGTTGGTGCCAGATATGGTGAACACCGAGGCCAAGCGGATCAAATGCTACCTTAAGGGACTGCCACAGAATGTTCGCGTCTTGGTCAGGCTGGTAGACCAGGTACTTTTGATTCTGCTGTGGGGCTCGCAAAACGGTTTATGAGGACTTGACAGATGAGGTGGCTATGGAAGTGAAGAAAGAGAAGAAGTGGGCCACGCCTGCCAAACGACCTGGTACTCAGATGTGGAACCCCAAGAACAAGCAACCGAGAGTGTGAAATATAAGGTCTTGTAGGACGTGCGGAAATATGCACGCTGGAGTGTGCAAGTGGGGAACTGGGTTTGAGGTGTGCTGCAAGTGTGGAAAGTCCCATGGTGGGGAGTGTAGGTCAGGGTCGAATGCCTGCTACAAATGTGGTAAGATGGGGCACTTTGCTCAAGATTGCTATGCGAAGCCCTCGTGTTATAAGTGTGGACAGACAGGTCACTTGGCGAGGACTTGTACGAGTGGTGAAGCTGGAGGGAGTGAAAAGAAATATGCTGATCAAGCGAGGCAGAGAACTAGAGCCTACATGCTGACCCAGGAACAAGCTAGGCAGATTCCTGATGTTGTGATCGGTACGTTCTCAGTAATCGGTATTTCTGCTTCAGTATTATTTGATTCGGGTGCGAATAGAAGTTTTGTAGCTACTACGTTTAGTAAACTAGATAAAATGAAAAGTTTCCGAGTTTCTAAAACCTTCATAGTAGAAACCGCTGGTGACACCTCCGTGAAAATAATGAAAATGGTTAAGGATTGTAAGATAGAGTTAGAGGGACATGAGTTCCCTGTTACTTTGTATGTTATGACCTTAGGAAGGTTCGATGTAGTCTTGGTAATGGATTGGTTTTCTGAATACGAAGCTCAAATAGTATGTAAGAGTAGAATAATAAGCTAAAGTCATTAGATGGTAGTGCGGGTGACGGTTTATGGTGATAAGGAAAGTTCAGGGTTTAACGTTATTTCAATGATGAAAGCCGAAGGTTTGTTAAGGCGAGGGTGCGGTGCCAACCTAACGTATGTTGTTAACGCTACTGCCGGGACAAAAGAAATGAAAGATGTTCCTATAGTGCGTGATTACCTAGAAGTATTCCCTGAGGGTCTTTCGGGGTTGCCACCGGAACGAGAGATAGAATTCCAGATTGATTTAAAACCAGGAGCCCAGCCCGTCGCGAAAGCACCTTACCGTGTAGCGCCGTCTGAGATGAAAGAATTGATGTCCCAACTGCAGGAACTCCTCGATAAAGGTTTCATAAGGTCAAGTGTTTCCCCTTGGGGCGCGCCAGTGTTTTTCGTGAAGAAGAAGGATGGAAGTATGAGAAGTGTAGTTGAATAAGCTTACGGTAAAGAATAGATATCCTTTGCCAAAGATTGATGATCTGTTTGACCAATTGCAAGGCTCGAGTTGGTTCTCACGAATAGATCTCAGATCAGGTTATCATCAGTTGAAAGTGAAAGAGGCAGACATCCCTAAAACAGCGTTTCGGACGCGCTATGGACACTACGAGTTCCTCGTAATGTCATTCGGTCTAACTAATGCTCCCGCAACATTTATCGACATGATGAATAGGGTGTGTCGGCCGATATTGGAGAAGTCAGTTATCGTTTTCATTGACGATATATTGATTTATTCAAGAAGTGAGTCTGACCATGCCGAGCATTTGAGAGAAGTGTTGGAAGTTCTGAAGAGAGAGAAGTTGTACGCTAAGTTTTCGAAATGCGCGTTCTGGCTACGAGAAGTGCAATTCCTAGGTCACGTGATTAATCCCGAAGGGATTATGGTGGACCCCGCTAAGATTGAAGCGATAACAAATTGGAAGACTCCACAGAATCCGACTGATATACAAAGCTTCCTAGGGATAGCTGGTTACTATAGGAGATTCATCGAAGGTTTCCCCAAGATAGCCGCACCGTTGACCGGTATGACCCGAAAGTCGATAGTATTAAGTTGGGGTTAGTTTCAAGAAGAGGTGATATAATGCTAAATATTTATGTTTCCCGTGTATATTTTAATTAATATTTTAATAGTTTTTGTTCGTTTTTAGTCGACATTTGTATACTACTAACGTTTTTATGTTTCATAGGTTCCGGGGTTTGATCGTGATGAAAATGGCAAAAAACGAGCTAAAACGAGCCGAAACGGAGATCAGGAACGCATCAGGAAGGAATAGGACAGAGAACCGGTCAGACCAGGCCGGTCTGACCGGCCTCCTTGGTGGAGCACGCAGCGTTGCGCCTAGGGGAAAGGCAAAAAGCCCTTAGCGTGGCGTCTAGGCAATGCTGATGGGTTTTTAATTCGTTTTTGGTTATTGTCGGGCCTGGTTTTCGCTATTTAAACACCTTTAACTTAAACCTGACAGAACCTGAAGCCACCAGACGATTTTAGAGTTTCTTGGAGCATACTTTCGAGTCTTGTGGTGATTTTGAAGGCACGAGAACAGCCGGTGAAGAGCTTCACGTTCAAGATCGAAGACTACGGGTTTTATCGCCTTTAATCTTTCGTTTCTCATTATTTCACCATGTTTTCAGTTTTATTTGCTTTGTTTGATTTAGACTATATGATGTTAGGCTAAACTTCATAAACTACCTAGGTCGTGATGAACCTTTGTTCGGTTTGATTTTGATTGAGATTTCTTTTCGTTATGGATTTTATGTTCTAAGTAAAGTGTTGAGTTTGAATTAATTGATGCGTCTGATTACTTGGATTTATTGTTTCACATTACCCTTGGTGATTGTTTCATAGGATAGGGTTTTGTTAGGTCATTTACTGTGTGTTCTTGATTAGTTTATGATTGATATGCATTAAAATCATAGAAACAATAAAATCAATTAAATAGATAAAAGTGAGCTGCTAGCCTAGAAAGCTGTAAGGTGAAAGGTTATTGATAGATCTTTGTTGGTCAGGATTGCTAGATTTAGTTCTTCGTAAGGAGTCCGTCTAGGTTTGATTGTCCGCTTAGTCTATTAAGTCAGATGACTCTTCTTAACTATCTTTGATTTTTGCGCTGCAAGGTAGGATTTCATCATAAAGATACTTAGACATAAATTATTAAATAACCGAAAGGAAGTTTAATTTATAAAAACTAGTGAGTCTTAAAACTTGTTAGAAATCCATAGGTGTCTTCTTGAAGGTCAAGGGTCTTGTTCAGGTTTTCTGTCAAGGGTCTATTTTACGATCCCAGTTCCATAACTTAAGTTTCCCATTTGATTGATTGTCGTGACATCAGTGATTCTAGCCTAGGTAGTTATTTTCATCATCTGAGTTAATCTAAGTGTTTTAATAGTTTATTATATTTTATTTAATTAGGGTTAGGTGTAGTTAATTAATAATTAGTTTAAAACCCCCCTTCAAACATTATTATTAAATAGTCACGTCTTGTAGTTGAGTCTAACTAGCTAGTATACGTAATTTATAGAGTCTCGTGGGTTCGAT